>NC_091334.1:2433835-2491335 GCF_038502225.1 Cherax quadricarinatus | reverse complement strand
TTCTGCAAACTTCATGCCTCTATATCTCGGTAAGTACTGATGGGAAAATTATTTTTTTGGGACTAAAACAATCAGAAAAATAATCTTAACATTTTCATAAGAAAAAATAATTTTTTTTTTTTTCGAATATTTTGCGACACCAGAAGACACTTCAGGATTGGGCCCTTCGACAGTCAAAGGGTTAAAGGCTCCCCATTTACATTTACCCCTGGCACCCCAAATTTACCTACTACTCCCTCCATAACATTTTTACCCACTTTAGCATTAAAATCCCCAACCACCATTACTCTCTCACTTGATTCAAAACTCCCCACGCATTCACTCAACATTTCCCAGAATCTCTCTCCTCTACACTTCTCTCTTCTCCAGGTGCATACACACTTACTATAACCCACTTTTCACATCCAATCTTTATTTTACTCCACATAATCCTTGAATTTATACATTTGTAGTCCCTCTTTTCCTGCCATAGCTTATCCTTCAACATTATTGCTACTACTCCTTTAGCTCTAACTCTATTTGAAACCCCTGACCTAATTCCATTTATTCCTCTCCATTGAAACTCTCCCACCCCCTACAGCTTTGTTTCACTTAAAGCCAGGACATCCAGTTTCTTCTCATTCATAACATCCACAATCATCTCTTTCTTATCATTTGCACAACATCCACGCACATTCAGACTTCCCACTTTGACAATTTTCTTCTTCTTATTCTTTTTAGTAATCTTTACAGGAAAAGGGGTTACTAGCCCATTGTTCCTGGCATTTTAGTTGACTTTTACAACACGCATGGCTTACGGAGGAATGATTCTTATTCCACTTCTAGACACAAAATTGTTGTTAAGATAAATTGTTTTTAATATGACTCAGCATGTAGTGAGCTATTAATCAGACTAAAGGTCAACAATTTAAATGATTTTTTTATGACAAATTCAAAAAATGGTTAAATCAAGAATTTCTGATATAATGCTAACACCACAGGACTATGAAAAAACAATAAATGACATGCCCATGCACTCTGCCCCAGGCCCAGACTTTTGGAACTTAGTTTTCAGTGAATCAAGAATCCTAAGAAACCCCTTTCACATGCCTTAAGTATTCAGTGGAGAGGGAGCAAAGACACAGGGGTCGTCCCACAGTCACGAAAAACAACAGACAGCCCCACTCCACAAAGGTGGCAGTAAAGCAACTGCAAAGAATTACAAACAGATAGAACTAACGTCCCACATCAAAAAAATATTTGAAATGGTTCTAAAAAGCAAGATCACCAACCACTTGGATACCCATCAGTTGCACAACCCAGGGCAGCATGGGTTTACAACAGGTTGCTCCTGCCTCTCACAACTACTGGACCACTATGATATGGTCTTGGATGCACTGGAGGACAAACAAAATGCAGATGTATACACAGACTTTGCAAAAGCATTCAACAAGTTCATTCATGGAGTAATAACACACAAAATGCATGATAAAGAAATAACAGGAAAAGAGTAATAGTAAACAGAGTAAGGTCAGAGGCAGCTACAGTGAAAAGCTCTGTTTCCCAAGGTACAGTACTCCCTCCCATCCTTTTCTTCATCCTCATATCCGACATAGACGAAGATGTAAGCCGCAGCACCATGTCCTCCACTGCTGACGATACCAGAATTTGCATGACAGTGTCATCCATTGAGGACACTGCTAATCTCCAAGTGGACATTAACCAAGTCTTTGAAAGGGCTTCAAAAAATGATATGAAGTTCAATGAAGAGAAATTTCAATTACTCCACTTCGGAAAACTCAAGGAAATAAAAAATGAATTGGAATATGAAACAAATTCTAACCACAAAATAGAGCAAAAAACTAATGCGAAGGACATGAGAGTGATAATGTCAGAGAATCTCGCTTTCAAAGATCACAACAATATTTCTACCACATCTGCTAGGAAAATGATAGAATAGATAATGAGAACCTTCAAAACTAGGGATGCCAAGCCAATGATGACTCTTCAAATCATTTGTTCTCTCTAGGCTGGAGTACTGCTAGACACTAATGGCCCCTTTCAAGGCAGGCAAAATTGAAGACCTGGAGAATATACAAAGAACTTTCACTGCAAGTATAATAAACCACCTAAATTACTGGGAATGGTTGAAGTCCCTTGACCTGTACTCCTTGAAATGCAGGCAAGAAAGATGCATGATAATATACACTTGGAAAATCCAAGAGGGACTAATCCCAAATCTGCAGACAGAAATCACTCCCTATAAAAGCAAGAGACTTGGCAAGTGGGGCAACATCCCCCAATGACAAGCAGAGGTGTCATGAGTATGCTAAGGGATAACACAATAAGTGTCAGAGCCCAAGACTTTTCAACTGCCTCCCAGCATACATAAGGGGGATTACCAATAGACCCCTCGCTGTCTTCAAGGAGGAGTTGGACAGGCACCTAAAGTTAGTTCCTGACCAGCTGGGATGTGGTTCATTCATTGGTTTAAGTGTAGCCAGTATTGATCAGGCCCTGATCCACCATGAGGCCTGGACATGGACCAGGCCCCATGGGCATTGACCCCCAAAACATCCTCTAGGTATACTCAAGGTATATTATATTCTTTGCTCCTTAGCAAAATTGTACTAAGTGAACAGTTGCTGAGCAAGCATTACTAAATTTAACATACATGTATATATATTAATTTTGAACAAAATAGAATGATTTGGAGGGTATATAAATCTGAAGTGGAGGAAAGGTAGGGTAGAGGTTCCCCCAAGAAAGGTTGGAGGGAGGGGGTAAATGAGGTTTTGTGTGCAAAGGGCTTGGATATCCAGCAGAGCGTTAGATAGGAATGGAGGCAAATATTTTTTTTTTGGACTTGACAACCTGTTAGTGTGTGAACAATTTAACATACTGTGAAGAGATTCAGGGAAACCAGTTAGCTGGATTTGAGGCTTGGAGGTGAAAAGTACAGTGCATGCACTCTGAAGGAGGGATGGGGATATCTACAGTTAGGAGGTGCATCTGAACTATAGTATCGGCATGCCGGTGGGAGGACAGTGATGGAAAGAATGATGGTAGAAGTGTTTCTTTTCTCGGGTCACCCTACCTCTGTGGGAGACGGCCAATGTGTTAAAAAAAATTAATTTGAGTTCCACCAACTTATAACCATTACATAAAGAAGCAATACTATACATTAGAATATACTGGTTTACTAACCTGAGTAGATCTTTATGAATTGTAGATGACTGGTGCCACAGTATCACACCTAATATGGCTGACCATGTACGCAGGGGACCCAAAACCAGTGCCATTGTACCATATGCCAACCAGAAAAAGTATGCCGATATTATCTGTAAAATAATAATATAATCAAACTAAGCACTAAACCTGGAAGGGTTATGCAGTGTTGAAGATAGATGTGCTAAAGGAGGATTATGCAGAGATTGGCAAGAAGTGACAGGCAACAGTGTTCAAGGATATGAATTAGTTGAGGCAATGGAGAATGCACAAGATAAAATATAATCAAAATTAGTGTAATAAGCTAGTTTCCATTAAAAAAAGTCAGAGTGTGTGTCAAAGGTGATTATCTGTAAAAACATTAATCAATTAAAACTTCTAGTCTCTGATTATTAATGAGAAATCTTTTCTAAATTTGGCAATAAATTTAAGGAAAAGTTCATAAATAAAATACCACAAGCCTTGCATGCTTCAGTAATCACTGACTGGAGCTCTATTATAAGGAATTTCACTGATACTTTACTAAAAGTATCTCATAAAAGTATAAAAGAGACATTTCACTCAGCAGGGATTTCAGGGGGTTTATCAGCTAATACAAGACATGAGAAAGAAGACTTGTGAAGGTCAACTAAAGAGGTGGCAGAGATAGTGGTCACAGTAGTGAGAGCAGGACTTGCTAGTGAAGATATACAGTGGACCCTCGACTAACGCTATTAATCCGTTCCTGAGAGCTCATCGTTAGTCAAAATAATCGTTAGTCAAGTTAATTTTCCCCATAAGAAATAATGGAAATCAAATTAATCCGTGCAAGACACCCAAAAGTATTGAAAAAAAAAATTTTTAACACATGAAATATTAATTTTAATACACACAAACTGAAGAAGACATGCATAGTTACATGACACTTACCTTTATTGAAGATCTGGTGATGATTGATGGGATGGGAAGAGGGGAGTGTATTGATGGTCTTAGTGTTTAGAAGGGGAATCCCCTTCCATTAGGACTTGAGGTGGCAAGTCCTTTTTTGGGGTTACTTCCCTTCTTCTTTTAAAGCCACTAGGACCAGCTTGAGAGTCACTGGACCTCTGTCGCACAACATATCTGCCCATAGAGGCCTGTACCTCCCGTTCCTTTATGACATTCCTAAAGTGTTTCACAACATTGTCAGCGTCACCATTAAACACTTGTTCAGGTTTCAGTCCTTCACTGTCTATGTACTCCTTGAATTCCTGCACATATTTTTCAGCTGCTTTTTGGTCCAAACTGGCAGCCTCACCATGCCTTATCACACTATGTATGCCACTACGATTCTTAAATCTCTCAAACCAACCTTTGCTGGCCTTAAATTCACTCACATCACCACTAGTTGCTGGCATTTTTCTAATTAAATCGTCATGCAACTTCCTAGCCTTTTCACATATGATCGCTTGAGAGATGCTATCTCCTGCTATCTGTTTTTTGTTTATCCATACCAATAACAGTCTCTCAACATCTTCTATCACTTGCGATCTCAGTTTCGAAAACATAGTTGCACCTTTGGCAAGAACAGCTTCCTTGATTGCCGTTTTCTTGGCCACAATAGTAGCGATGGTTGATTGGGGTTTTGTGTACAGCCTGGCCAGCTCGGAGACATGGACTCCACTTTCATACTTAGCAATGATCTCTTTCTTCATATCCATAGTAATTCTCATCCTTTTTGCTGTAGGGTTGGCACTAGAAGCTTTCTTGGGGCCCATGGTGACTTATTTTGCAGGTGCAATCACTAAAAAGGCTGTGATAATATGAAATGTTCCGATTGTATGCTTGGAAGCGACCACGGTGGCTGGCTGGCTTGTAAACACTGGCCAGAAGTGGACGCGTCTCAGACGGAACGAATAGTGTTGGTCGAGTTTTTTAGCGCTAATTGAGGCAAAATTTTTGCGATAAAATGTATCGCTAGTCAGATTTATCGTTAATCGATGCCATCACTGGTCAAGGGTCCACTGTACTTTACTGGTCAGCAAATTACGTCCTCACTAGCAAGCCTAATACTGCAGTTAATGCTGGTAAGAAAGGTGGTCTCTAAGTTAAAAATTTATTTACAACAAGATGCATTTTTGAAGTTCATTTTGTGGAACATCCGACTAAGCTCTGAATAAATTTGGAAGAATTTAAAACACATGGAAGCACAGGAATTATGTATGTGCATCTGAGTAGTACAGTGCACTAAACATAAGAAAGAATTGAGAATGTGGTAAGAGAGTGATGACCAAAAAATATCTTACAGTATTGAGGATAGAGGTACTGATGACTGTTTGAAAACAGGAGAGTATCAAAATTCAATTTTAACTCTCTGATATTGAACCTGATATTATCATCCTCATCATTTTAATTATTACTATTACCTTTACTTGACAGTCTTTAGCACACAAGAGACACTAGCATATTCTTCCTAATAAGGAAAGAATGATGGTAGGTAAGACACATAGGCAACAGTTAGGCAACTTTATTCCGAAACGTTTCGCCTACACAGTAGGCTTCTTCAGTCGAATACAGAAAGTAGGCAGGAACAGTAGAGAAGACGATGTAATCAGTCCATCACCCTTAAAGTCGTAGAATTTGAGGTTGTCAGTCCCTCGGCCTGGAGAAGTTCAGTTCCATAGTCAGGAACTATCTGAAGATCAAGTGACAGTGCGGAGACTTAAATACTGTCGGAAGGAGAGGTGCAGAGTAGTAGTAGTAGTGAGAATGTAGCCACTGAAAGGTCAGGTCCCTCTCAGATCCAACAATTCTCACTTGAAAAGTTTGTCCAAGGTGTTTTCTGTATCAAGATGCCATGTGTTGCAGTGTCTGACAAGATGAACATCAAAATGGTATACAATACCGACAGGTTGGTAGGTAAGACACATAGGCAACAGTTAGGCAACTTTATTCCGAAACGTTTCGCCTACACAGTAGGCTTCTTCAGTCGAATACAGAAAGTAGGCAGGAACAGTAGAGAAGACGATGTAATCAGTCCATCACCCTTAAAGTCGTAGAATTTGAGGTTGTCAGTCCCTCGGCCTGGAGAAGTTCAGTTCCATAGTCAGGAACTATCTGAAGATCAAGTGACAGTGCGGAGACTTAAATACTGTCGGAAGGAGAGGTGCAGAGTAGTAGTAGTAGTGAGAATGTAGCCACTGAAAGGTCAGGTCCCTCTCAGATCCAACAATTCTCACTTGAAAAGTTTGTCCAAGGTGTTTTCTGTATCAAGATGCCATGTGTTGCAGTGTCTGACAAGATGAACATCAAAATGGTATACAATACCGACAGGTTGGTAGGTAAGACACATAGGCAACAGTTAGGCAACTTTATTCCGAAATGTTTCGCCTACACAGTAGGCTTCTTCAGTCGAATACAGAAAGTAGGCAGGAACAGTAGAGAAGACGATGTAATCAGTCCATCACCCTTAAAGTCGTAGAATTTGAGGTTGTCAGTCCCTCGGCCTGGAGAAGTTCAGTTCCATAGTCAGGAACTATCTGAAGATCAAGTGACAGTGCGGAGACTTAAATACTGTCGGAAGGAGAGGTGCAGAGTAGTAGTAGTAGTGAGAATGTAGCCACTGAAAGGTCAGGTCCCTCTCAGATCCAACAATTCTCACTTGAAAAGTTTGTCCAAGGTGTTTTCTGTATCAAGATGCCATGTGTTGCGGTGTCTGACAAGATGAACATCAAAATGGTATACAATACCGACAGGTTGGTAGGTAAGACACATAGGCAACAGTTAGGCAACTTTATTCCGAAACGTTTCGCCTACACAGTAGGCTTCTTCAGTCGAATACAGAAAGTAGGCAGGAACAGTAGAGAAGACGATGTAATCAGTCCATCACCCTTAAAGTCGTAGAATTTGAGGTTGTCAGTCCCTCGGCCTGGAGAAGTTCAGTTCCATAGTCAGGAACTATCTGAAGATCAAGTGACAGTGCGGAGACTTAAATACTGTCGGAAGGAGAGGTGCAGAGTAGTAGTAGTAGTGAGAATGTAGCCACTGAAAGGTCAGGTCCCTCTCAGATCCAACAATTCTCACTTGAAAAGTTTGTCCAAGGTGTTTTCTGTATCAAGATGCCATGTGTTGCAGTGTCTGACAAGATGAACATCAAAATGGTATACAATACCGACAGGTTGGTAGGTAAGACACATAGGCAACAGTTAGGCAACTTTATTCCGAAACGTTTCGCCTACACAGTAGGCTTCTTCAGTCGAATACAGAAAGTAGGCAGGAACAGTAGAGAAGACGATGTAATCAGTCCATCACCCTTAAAGTCGTAGAATTTGAGGTTGTCAGTCCCTCGGCCTGGAGAAGTTCAGTTCCATAGTCAGGAACTATCTGAAGATCAAGTGACAGTGCGGAGACTTAAATACTGTCGGAAGGAGAGGTGTAGAGTAGTAGTAGTAGTGAGAATGTAGCCACTGAAAGGTCAGGTCCCTCTCAGATCCAACAATTCTCACTTGAAAAGTTTGTCCAAGGTGTTTTCTGTATCAAGATGCCATGTGTTGCAGTGTCTGACAAGATGAACATCAAAATGGTATACAATACCGACAGGTTGGTAGGTAAGACACATAGGCAACAGTTAGGCAACTTTATTCCGAAACGTTTCGCCTACACAGTAGGCTTCTTCAGTCGAATACAGAAAGTAGGCAGGAACAGTAGAGAAGACGATGTAATCAGTCCATCACCCTTAAAGTCGTAGAATTTGAGGTTGTCAGTCCCTCGGCCTGGAGAAGTTCAGTTCCATAGTCAGGAACTTTTCAAGTGAGAATTGTTGGATCTGAGTTTCAAGTGAGAATTGTTGGATCTGAGAGGGACCTGACCTTTCAGTGGCTACATTCTCACTACTACTACTACTCTGCACCTCTCCTTCCGACAGTATTTAAGTCTCCGCACTGTCACTTGATCTTCAGATAGTTCCTGACTATGGAACTGAACTTCTCCAGGCCGAGGGACTGACAACCTCAAATTCTACGACTTTAAGGGTGATGGACTGATTACATCGTCTTCTCTACTGTTCCTGCCTACTTTCTGTATTCGACTGAAGAAGCCTACTGTGTAGGCGAAACGTTTCGGAATAAAGTTGCCTAACTGTTGCCTATGTGTCTTACCTACCAACCTGTCGGTATTGTATACCATTTTGATGTTCATCTTGTCAGACACTGCAACACATGGCATCTTGATACAGAAAACACCTTGGACAAACTTTTCAAGTGAGAATTGTTGGATCTGAGAGGGACCTGACCTTTCAGTGGCTACATTCTCACTACTACTACTACTCTGCACCTCTCCTTCCGACAGTATTTAAGTCTCCGCACTGTCACTTGATCTTCAGATAGTTCCTGACTATGGAACTGAACTTCTCCAGGCCGAGGGACTGACAACCTCAAATTCTACGACTTTAAGGGTGATGGACTGATTACATCGTCTTCTCTACTGTTCCTGCCTACTTTCTGTATTCGACTGAAGAAGCCTACTGTGTAGGCGAAACGTTTCGGAATAAAGTTGCCTAACTGTTGCCTATGTGTCTTACCTACCAACCTGTCGGTATTGTATACCATTTTGATGTTCATCTTGTCAGACACTGCAACACATGGCATCTTGATACAGAAAACACCTTGGACAAACTTTTCAAGTGAGAATTGTTGGATCTGAGAGGGACCTGACCTTTCAGTGGCTACATTCTCACTACTACTACTACTCTGCACCTCTCCTTCCGACAGTATTTAAGTCTCCGCACTGTCACTTGATCTTCAGATAGTTCCTGACTATGGAACTGAACTTCTCCAGGCCGAGGGACTGACAACCTCAAATTCTACGACTTTAAGGGTGATGGACTGATTACATCGTCTTCTCTACTGTTCCTGCCTACTTTCTGTATTCGACTGAAGAAGCCTACTGTGTAGGCGAAACGTTTCGGAATAAAGTTGCCTAACTGTTGCCTATGTGTCTTACCTACCAACCTGTCGGTATTGTATACCATTTTGATGTTCATCTTGTCAGACACTGCAACACATGGCATCTTGATACAGAAAACACCTTGGACAAACTTTTCAAGTGAGAATTGTTGGATCTGAGAGGGACCTGACCTTTCAGTGGCTACATTCTCACTACTACTACTACTCTGCACCTCTCCTTCCGACAGTATTTAAGTCTCCGCACTGTCACTTGATCTTCAGATAGTTCCTGACTATGGAACTGAACTTCTCCAGGCCGAGGGACTGACAACCTCAAATTCTACGACTTTAAGGGTGATGGACTGATTACATCGTCTTCTCTACTGTTCCTGCCTACTTTCTGTATTCGACTGAAGAAGCCTACTGTGTAGGCGAAACGTTTCGGAATAAAGTTGCCTAACTGTTGCCTATGTGTCTTACCTACCAACCTGTCGGTATTGTATACCATTTTGATGTTCATCGTTCAAGGAAAGAATGATGCTGAGGGAAAAAGAGGTGGGGAAATGAAAGGCAAGGTCTTACCTGGAAAGTCACGAGGAACAGTAAGCACACGTGGCGACACAGGTATCGAGGGAAGCTACACAGTGGATCAATATACAATGACCAGAATCTGAAAAACCCAAAAGTGTTATTGGTTTATTGATGTAACTTCTACATATTCAGTCAAATATCAAAGTAATAAATAAAAATGGGCTTTCTGATTACGCACCTAAATGTCACTCATCTCTATAAAAACATTTAATCATGATGAAATAAAAATTATAAGTATTTTATTATTATAAATGTAAATGCTATGCTAGAGGATAAAGAACAGTCATAATGGGCTGAAAAAGCACAAAAAGAACAAAAAGCAATTACAAAACTTGGGAAAAATAAAAAATATTTTTTCGTATGAAGTGGAACCCCAAATATCGGCTGCTGCGTTTATCGGTCAAATTGTATTTAGGCTGGTTTTTGGGCCAAAATTTTGCTCAGTATTTCGGCTGGTGCCTCGCAAACTGGCCGTATTAGACGCCTCAGTCTGCCTCCTGCTGGGACGCTGCCCGTAGGTGAACCAGTCTCCCAGTGTCTCTTGATGAATGAGCATATACTATGCGCATTCATCCAAACAGTTTCTTAAAATCCAATGGTTTTTGTGCTTGTTTATTAAGTGTGACTGTGAAATAAGCCACCATGATCCCAAAGAAAGTTCCTAGTAAAGTTCCTTTGGTAAAGAAAGTGAGAAACACAATGGAATTTAAGAAGTTATGGAAAAATATGAGAGTGGAAGAGTTGGTGGAGGACCACAGGGAAGAGCTAACCACTGAAGAGATGCAACACCTTCAACTGGAACAGCAACAGACCACAGCTGAGGAACTTGCTTCAGAGGAGGAGGAAGAGAGGGAAAGAGGTGCCTTCTTCAGAGATTAAGGAGATCTGTACAATGTGGAGTAGGATGCAAGCTTTTGCTGAGAAATATCACCCTGACCAAGCTGAAACAAGTCATATCTGTAACATGTTCAGGGACAAAAATTTGGCCCACTTCAGGCAAATCTCAAAGAGGCACCAGAAACAGACCTCTCTGGACAGTTATTTTGCGCGAAAGGGGTCCAGTGACTTTCAAGCTGGTCCTAATGCCATTAAAAGACAAAGAAGGGAAGTAACCCCAGAGAGAGACTTGATACCCTAAGTCATTATGGAGGGGGATTCCTCTTCTAAACAATAACCACACCTCCTCCCTTTCCCCTCCTCCCTGTTTTCCATATGCCAATAAGAGTCTTCAATACAGGTATGTAATAATGATTTAAATGTTCATTTATATGTAATTGTCATTGTTTTGTGTATGTAAAACTATAGTTAAACTTTACAAAATGTATTTTATTTCTATTATTTTTGGGTGTTTGGAATGGATTAATTTTATTTACATTAATTCTTATGGGAAATATTGCTTTGAATTTAGGCCTTTTTGAATTTAAGCCGACCTTCTGGAACGGATTATGGCCGATATTCAGAGTTCCACTGTAAGCAAAATCAGAGTCAAAACCTCTTCCATGATTAAATTTCTACTGAAGGAGACGACAACAAAGAAATAAGCGAGATCCTGAAAAAAAAAGTATGTTCTGTGATGCTGCTGATGCCATGAGAGTTAAAGGTCCAGAAAGTTTTTCATAATTTCAGCTCATCCTACAAGTTATGTACAGCATCTAATATTAACACAAATTCCTCAAAATTCAAAAGAAAAATAGACATATCTATGCATGCAGTAGCTGGGTTTGATTTATTCAATGCATTATTTATAAAGAAATGCAAAGAACCATTAGCAAGAGTACTCAGTGTTCTTTGAAGGAGCAGCTTAAGAAAGGTGAAATACCAGAAGCTAGATAACAGGGATATCTTGCTACTCCTACTTACACTTTGGTCACACTTCACAGACACGCACATGCGTATATATATACATACATCTAGGTTTTTCTCCTTTTTCTAAATAGCTCTTGTTCCTCTTTATTTCTTCTATTGTCCATGGGGAAGTGGAAAAGAATCTTTCCTCCGTAAGCCATGCGTGTCGTATGAGGCGACTAAAATGCCGGGAGCAATGGGCTAGTAACCCCTTCTCCTGTAGACATTTACTAAAAAAGAGAAGAAGAAAAACTTTATAAAACTGGGATGCTTAAATGTGCGTGGATGTAGTGCGGATGACAAGAAACAGATGATTGCTGATGTTATGAATGAAAAGAAGTTGGATGTCCTGGCCCTAAGCGAAACAAAGCTGAAGGGGGTAGGGGAGTTTCGGTGGGGGGAAATAAATGGGATTAAATCTGGAGTATCTGAGAGAGTTAGAGCAAAGGAAGGGGTAGCAGTAATGTTGAATGATCAGTTATGGAAGGAGAAAAGAGAATATGATAAATGCAAGAATTATGTGGATTAAAGTAAAGGTTGGATGCGAGAAGTGGGTCATAATAAGCGTGTATGCACCTGGAGAAGAGAGGAATGCAGAGGAGAGAGAGAGATTTTGGGAGATGTTAAGTGAATGTATAGGAGCCTTTGAACCAAGTGAGAGAGTAATTGTGGTAGGGGACCTGAATGCTAAAGTAGGAGAAACTTTTAGAGAGGGTGTGGTAGGTAAGTTTGGGGTGCCAGGTGTAAATGATAATGGGAGCCCTTTGATTGAACTTTGTATAGAAAGGGGTTTAGTTATAGGTAATACATATTTTAAGAAAAAGAGGATAAATAAGTATACAAGATATGATGTAGGGCAAAATGACAGTAGTTTGTTGGATTATGTATTGGTAGATAAAAGACTGTTGAGTAGACTTCAGGATGTACATGTTTATAGAGGGGCCACAGATATATCAGATCACTTTCTAGTTGTAGCTACACTGAGAGTAAAAGGTAGATGGGATACAAGGAGAATAGAAGCATCAGGGAAGAGAGAGGTGAAGGTTTATAAACTAAAAGAGGAGGCAGTTAGGGTAAGATATAAACAGCTATTGGAGGATAGATGGGCTAATGAGAGCATAGGCAATGGGGTCGAAGAGGTATGGGGTAGGTTTAAAAATGTAGTGTTAGAGTGTTCAGCAGAAGTTTGTGGTTACAGGAAAGTGGGTGCGGGAGGGAAGAGGAGCGATTGGTGGAATGATGATGTGAAGAGAGTAGTAAGGGAGAAAAAGTTAGCATATGAGAAGTTTTTACAAAGTAGAAGTGATGCAAGGAGGGAAGAGTATATGGAGAAAAAGAGAGAGGTTAAGAGAGTGGTGAAGCAATGTAAAAAGAGAGCAAATGAGAGAGTGGGTGAGATGTTATCAACAAATTTTGTTGAAAATAAGAAAAATTTTTGGAGTGAGATTAACAAGTTAAGAAAGCCTAGAGAACAAATGGATTTGTCAGTTAAAAATAGGAGAGGAGAGTTATTAAATGGTGAGTTAAAGGTATTGGGAAGATGGAGGGAATATTTTGAGGAATTGTTAAATGTTGATGAAGATAGGGAAGCTGTGATTTCGTGTATAGGGCAAGGAGGAACAACATCTTGTAGGAGTGAGGAAGAGCCAGTTGTGAGTGTGGGGGAAGTTCGTGAGGCAGTAGGTAAAATGAAAGGGGGTAAGGCAGCCGGGATTGATGGGTTAAAGATAGAAATGTTAAAAGCAGGTGGGGATATAGTTTTGGAGTGGTTGGTGCAATTATTTAATAAATGTACTGAAGAGGGTAAGGTACCTAGGGATTGGC
This sequence comes from Cherax quadricarinatus, assembly GCF_038502225.1. NCBI lineage: Eukaryota > Metazoa > Arthropoda > Malacostraca > Decapoda > Parastacidae > Cherax > Cherax quadricarinatus. The sequence continues at coordinate 2,477,968 of NC_091334.1, read as the reverse complement.
AGAGAGCATGCATAGTTCCTTTGTATAAAGGCAAAGGGGATAAAAGAGAGTGCAAAAATTATAGGGGGAGAAGTCTGTTGAGTATACCTGGCAAAGTGTATGGTAGAGTTATTATTGAAAGAATTAAGAGTAAGACGGAGAATAGGATAGCAGATTAACAAGGAGGCTTTAGGAAAGGTAGGGGGTGTGTGGACCAGATGTTTACAGTGAAACATATAAGTGAACAGTATTTAGATAAGGCTAAAGAGGTCTTTGTGGCATTTATGGATTTGGAAAAGGCGTATGACAGGGTGGATAGGGGGGCAATGTGTCAGATGTTGCAGGTGTATGGTGTAGGAGGTAGGTTACTGAAAGCAGTGAAGAGTTTTTACGAGGATAGTGAGGCTCAAGTTAGAGCATGTAGGAAAGAGGGAAATTATTTCCTAGTAAAAGTAGGCCTTAGACAAGGATGTGTGATGTCACCGTGGTTGTTTAATATATTTATAGATGGGGTTGTAAGAGAAGTAAATGCGAGGGTCTTGGCAAGAGGCGTAGAGTTAAAAGATAAAGAATCACACATAAAGTGGGAGTTGTCACAGTTGCTCTTTGCTGATGACACTGTGCTCTTGGGAGATTCTGAAGAGAAGTTGCAGAGATTGGTGGATGAATTTGGTAGGGTGTGCAAAAGAAGAAAATTGAAAGTGAATACAGGAAAGAGTAAGGTTATGAGGATAACAAGAAGATTAGGTGATGAAAGATTGGATATCAGATTGCAGGGAGAGAGTATGGAGGAGGTGAATGTATTCAGATATTTGGGAGTGGACGTGTCAGCGGATGGATCTATGAAAGATGAGGTGAATCATAGAATTGATGAGGGGGAAAAGGGTGAGTGGTGCACTTAGGAGTCTGTGGAGACAGAACTTTGTCCTTGGAGGCAAAGAGGGGAATGTATGAGAGTGTAGTTTTACCAATGCTCTTATATGGGTGTGAAGCATGGGTGATGAATGTTGCAGCGAGGAGAAGGCTGGAGTCAGTGGAGATGTCATGTCTGAGAGCAATGTGTGGTGTGAATATAATGCAGAGAATTCGTAGTTTGGAAGTTAGGAGGAGGTGCGGGATTACCAAAACTGTTGTCCAGAGGGCTGAGGAAGGGTTGTTGAGGTGGTTCAGACATGTGGAGAGAATGGAGCGAAACAGAATAACTTCAAGAGTGTATCAGTCTGTAGTGGAAGGAAGGCGGGGTACGGGTCGGCCTAGGAAAGGTTGGAGGGAGGGGGTAAAGGAGGTTTTGTGTGCGAGGGGCTTGGACTTCCAGCAGGCATGCGTGAGCGTGTTTGATAGGAGTGAATGGAGACAAATGGTTTTTAATACTTGACGTGCTGTTGGAGTGTGAGCAAAGTAACATTTATGAAGAGGTTCAAGGAAACCGGCAGGCCGGACTTGAGTCCTGGAGATGGGAAGTACAGTGCCTGCACTCTGAAGGAGGGGTGTTAATGTTGCAGTTTAAAAACTGTAGTGTAAAGCACCCTTCTGGCAAGACAGTGATGGAGTGAATGATGGTGAAAGTTTTTCTTTTTCGGGCCACCCTGCCTTGGTGGGAATCGGCCAGTGTGATAATAAAAAAAAAAAAATAAAATGTGTAGCCTAGCCTCCCTTAACAAAGAAAGCAGCAGAGAATTAGTACCTCTTAACAAAGGTAGCAGCAAAGCAACAATACCTATAAACAAAGGAAGCAGCAAAGCAACAATACCTATAAACAAAGGAAGCAGCAAAGTAATAGTACCTCTTAACAAAGGAAGCAGCAAAGCAATAGTACCTCTTAACAAAGGAAGCAGCAAAGCAATAGTACCTCTTAAAGGAAGCGGCAGAGCAATAGTACCTCTTAACAAAGGAAGCAGCAAAGCAATAGTATCTCTTAACAAAGGAAGCAGCAGAGCAATAGTACCTCTTAACAAAAGAAGCAGCAAAGCAATAGTACCTCTTAACAAAGGAAGCAGCAAAGCAATAGTATCTCTTAACAAAGGAAGCAGCAGAGCAATAATATCTCTTAACAAAGGAAGCAGCAGAGCAACAGACCCTCTTAAAGGAAGCAGCAGAGCAATAAACCCTCTTAACAAAGGAAGCAGCAGAGCAATAATACCTCTGAACAAAGGAAGCAGCAGAGCAATAATACCTCTTAACAAAGGAAGCAGCAGAGCAATAGTACCTCTTAACAAAGGAAGTGGCAGAGCAATAGTACCTCTTAACAAAGGAAGCAGTAGAGCAATAGTACCTCTTAACAAAGGAAGCAGCAAAGCAATAGTACCTCTTAACAAAGGAAGCAACAGAGCAATAATACCTCTTATCAAAGGAAGCAGCAGAGCAACAGACCCTCTTAAAGGAAGCAGCAGAGCAACAGACCCTCTTAAAGGAAGCAGCAGAGCAATAAACCCTCTTAACAAAGGAAGCAGCAGAGCAATAATACCTCTTAACAAAGGAAGCAGCAGAGCAATAATACCTCTTAACAAAGGAAGCAGCAGAGCAATAATATCTCTTAACAAAGGAAGCAGCAGAGCAACAGACCCTCTTAACCCTTTCAGGGTTGGTGCCGTACTAGTACAGCTTGAACGCCAGGGTTGGTGCCGTACTAGTACGCATAAATTCTAGTGCCTTCAAATCTAGCAAGAGAAAGCTGGTAGGCCTACATATGAAAGAATGGGTCTACGTGGTCAGTGTGCGCTGTATAAAAAAAATCCTGCAGCACAGTGCATAATGAGAAAAAAAAAACTCCAACCATGTTTTTGGTTTAAAACAGCGACTTTCCAGTGTATTTTCGTATGCTATTTATGGTTGTATTCTAGTTTTCTTGGTCTCGTTTTATAGAATGGAAGACAAATTACAGAAATCGAGATGATTTTGATTGGTTTCACAATGAAAAGTACCTTGAAATTGAGCTCAAAATAATAGAAATGTTAAATTTTTGCCCAAGTTCAAAGGTAAACAAATCATGCCATGCGTCCAATACATATCAACTGGTGAGTCTAATATTCTTTCACAAGTGCGCTGATATTATTTATACCATTTCTAGACCATTTCTACACTAATGCAGTAGTCTGCATAACATAAATCTCTTTTTTTTTTTTTTTTGAGAATAAAAATTCAAAGTGGAAAGCAAAAGAAATGTAACAGAGGCCTGGGGATGTGAGTAATGAACAGAGGAAATGTTATTTTAGTGCCAGGAATGTCTTATCTTGTTTATTCTGGACCCTATTTGGAAATTGGTATCTTTTGAAATTTGTGTGAAATTGGCAAAATTGCCAATTTCTGATCACTTTATTGGATAGTTGAAATTGGTAAATGAGTGGTTTTTTGTACTAATTCGATAGAAAAAATGGAGTTCTAGCGAAATAGGTATGATTTTTGTTGAGTGGTACATGGGAATTAGCTGAAAATAGGGCTCCAAGTGCAAGAAATCGCCGATGCGTAAACATCGTCGAGACCACTAACTTCGCGAGAGCATAATTCTGTAAGTTTTCAATCAAATTTCATCATTTTGGTGTCATTATGATCGGGAAAAGATTCTCTATCATTTCATAAGAAAAATACTATTTTTTTTTCTGAAAAATTTCAGACCCTGAGAACAAGTTTAGGAGAGGGCCTGCCGATCCTGAAAGGGTTAAAGGAAGCAGCAGAGCAATAGACCCTCTTAACCCTTTCAGGGTCCAGAGGCCAAATTCAAAGTGTGCACCAGGGTCTAAGAATTTTCAAAAAATAATTTTGTTATTTTTTCTTGTGAAATGGTGGAGAATCTTTTTCTGAAGGTAATAAAACAAAAACTACGAGATTTGATGGAAACTTGACGAAATTATGCTCTCGCAAATTTTGATGTGTCGGCGATATTTACGCATCGGCAATTTAGCCTACTTTGACTCCCATTTTAGGCCAATTACAGTATTCCAGTCAACCAAATACTTAGCTATTTCACTAGTATTACTTCTATCAATTGAGCACAAGAAATCGCCAAGTCAACTGTTTCAACAACAATATAAAGTGACCGGAAATTGGTAATTTGGCCAATTTAACGCAAAGTTTAAAATATTCCAATTTCAAAATACGGTCCAGAATAAACAATGCAGGCATTCCTGGCACTAAACTAACATTTTCTCTGTTCATTAGTTATGTTTTCAGGCTTTGCAAATGAATTTCATTTTGATTTTTTATTCACATAATGAATTTTTATTCAAACCAAAAAATAGAAGATTTACTGTTATGCAATACTGTAATAATTATATAAATAATATCACCACATTTGTGAATGTATATTAGACCCACCAGCTGTCATGTATAAGATTTGTGAGGTCATTTGTCAACTCTTGAACATCGGCAAAAATTTAACATTTCCGCTACTTTGAGCTCGGTTTCAAGCCATTTCCAGTAATAAAACCAATCAAAATCATCTCTATTTCTATAGTATATTGTCCATTCTATCAAATGAGACCAAGAAATTGCAAATACAACTATAAGAAACATACGAAAAAACACTGCAAATTCGCTGTTTTAACAAAAAATTACAGACAGTTTTTTTCCTCTCATTATGCACTGTGTGCTGCAGGATTTGTTTTATGTGGTGCACACATACCACATAGATGTATTCTCTCATATCTAGTCCCAAATTTATTGCTCACAGCTTATCAGAGTGAGCTGAGCTCATGGCGTAGATCTACGGTTTGGACCCTCAACGTAAAGCCGTAGATCTACGGCACGGACCCTGAAAGGGTTAACAAAGGAAGCAGCAGAGCAATAGACCCTCTTAAGAAAGCAAGCAGCAGGTCATTAGTAAAACAATACCGACCAGCAGCACCAACATTACACATTTTAAAAATCTTTGAAAGGGTTCTGAGACACCAATTACTGACTTTATGGGGAAACATGAGATACATAAACTAGGTTAATATAACTTTAGATCTTATCATAACTATTATATCATTATGACAAAAATTATGGAAACCTATGAAAGAAAATAAAGCATTCATGTAATCTATACAGATTCTACAAAAGAATTATTTCTATAAAAGCCCAGTTTACAAATTATACAATAAATACTTAATGGATATTTTCAGGTTTTTCAGTTAAATCAGGATCAAAAACCAACTGTATATTATCATTATTATTACAATTAGGGTTATACAGCAAAACTAACTGTAATTAAGTACAATCTCTGTAATGATTATATATAATAAGCAATTCATCATGGAGACAAATGGATTTTGGGACTTTATGAGCTAGTGAAGTGTGAGCAGGGTAATATTTTGTGAAGGAATTCAGGGAAACCATTCAGGTGGACGAGTCCTGAAGGTGGGAAGTACAATGCCTGCACTGCAATGCCTCTGTAAAGGCAGTGATTGTGTGTGAATGATGGTGAAAGTGTTTCTTTTTTGGGTCACCTGCCTCAGTGGGAGATAACCAACATGTTAAAAAAAAAAAAAATATTATTTATAATGTGTAACTGAATGAAAATTTTTTCTCTAACATGTGTCAGGTGCAGGTTTGATTAGCCAGTTCAACACCTGGTATTAAAGTGTGTGTATATACACTATTAAAGAACAACAAGGCACAATACCATGACTGGAACAACATACAAATAACCCGCACGCAGGAGAAAGAATCTTATAACGGCATTTCAGTCCGACTTGGACCTCTGACTTGTCACACTGACTAGTCAATGGTCCAAGTTGAGTTGAAATGCTGTCATAAGCTTCTTCCTCTTACACACTATTAAGTGCTGAAGATTCACTTATTCATTACCATGGTAATATACAGAAGCAACCCCCACTTTTCCACTCATGGCCAAATTTGTTTTACCATATTAACCACCAAGGGATTACAAAGACCAATTTCAAAAGAAAGGTATGTTTTGTGAATATACCAAAGTGTGCTACGCCTTAAATAAATAAAACAACTGCTCAGACACCCTAAGGCAATTTTTTTTGTTATGTGTGTGGTGCTGACTCTGTACAGGGCAATTTTAAAATTCAAGCAGGACCCTCAGAATGGGCAATCAGAAAAAAAGCATCAGTGTGGAAACATTATTACACATTTCAGCAGTACACCTATCTCTTCTGAAACAGATAAACAAAAAAAAAACATAAATGGCCAAGTCTGTAGCAAAAATCAATGAATGATAAGTTACAAATGTACCTAGTCTGTGAGAAGGGATTATGCAAAATTAATTTTTTGTTTTTAACAAACCAGCTGTCTCTCACTGAGGCAGGGTGACCCAAAAAAAGAAAAAAACACTTTCACGCTCGCTCACTACATCACCGTCTTGCCAGAGGGACACCAATACTACAGTTCAAAACTGCATAGAACCCTACTCATCATTCTTTAGAGAGATGGAGTGGGCTAGGCAAAAAAATGCATGGAAAAAACTGCCTTAGGGCATTTCCCTACCAGATATACAAAATAAGCAATTACTGTTTACATATATATCAAAGTTAAATAATTTCCTCACCTGAAATCAATACAGTGTGCCACAGCCAAGGTGAGAGGGAGGTGGAAAACCAGCAGCTGCACAGAAGAGAATCTTAGTAGTAAGAAGAATCATTTCAATACCTTACAGTACAGCTGACTTGCAAAGCTATGCAGTACTCTGAAGTATAGTATCTATTTCCACAAAACTTTCAACTATCATACTGTTTTCGTCAAGTTAGCTAGTCTATATCTACTGTTAAAACATAAGCTGTTACTTGCATTAAAGCAGGTAGTCCTGTGTAGAACATACATATTGGTCACAGTCCACCTTAGTATACAATGTTGTAAGGCTCAACTGCAACACTGAAAGCATACACCTAGAGTATACAGTACTAAATACATGATCACACCTAAAAATTCTACATCTTACTCTAACTACTAACCCGTGTTAAACAGCTTTGCAATGTCCACAAAAAATATACAGAAAATATATACAACAAAATGCTGAGGTAATGAATTTCAAAAGTGGACAACAGTAAACACAAGGCATCCTGATGACAAAAAATATACAATGATAACATACTTCCCCAGATATCTATCCATTCAACAGGTTTACTCTATTTTCAACTACAGTACATGGGAAAGACTATACAGTGTACACTAAAATGACAAGAAAAAATAAAAAGTAAGATATAAGAGTAACAACCAACTGATTAGTTTGAGCAAAAACACGAGATTTATTTAACATTTTTATATACAGAAGGTTAACAGACGTTTATATAAAATACTAATTATAACATCTATTAACTCCCTTGAATAAATCCAGGTAAAAGTTAGATAATTTAAACATATGATACTAGTACTGTAGTTTAACCCCTTGACTGTCGCAACCCCCAATCCTGAGGTGTCTCCTGGTGTTGCAAAATTTAAAAAAAAAAAATTTATTTTTTCTTGTGAAATGATAGAGAATCTTTTCCCGATTGTAATGACACTAAAAACATGAAATTTGATGGAAAACTGATGGAATTACGCTCTCGCGAAGTTAGTGACCTCGGCGATATTTACAAATCGGCGATTTTGCCCACTTTGAGCCCTATTTTCGGCTAATTCCATTGTTCCAGTCGGCCAAACTCATAACTATTTTTTTAGAAATCCATTTTTTTTCTATCGATTGAGTACAAGAAACTGCCCATTTACCGATTTCAACTACCCAATAACGTGGTCAGAAATTTGCAATTTGGCCAATTTCACGAAAATTAAAAAATGTGAATTTCAAAATAAGGTCCAGAATAAACAATGCAGACATTCCTGGCTCTAAAATAACATTTTCTGTGTTCATCAGTCACGTCTCCAAGCCCCTCTGATATTACTCTTGCTTTCTATTTTGAATTTTTATTCAAACAAAAAATAGAAGATTTACTGTTATGCAGACTACTGCAATACTGTAATAATTGTATAAATAACATCAACCCATTCATGACTGCATATTAGAATGGCTAGTTGGACATTTATTGGACAATGACATCATTTGTTTACTTTTGAACATCGGCAAAAATCAAACATTTCCCCTACTTTGAGCTCCATATCCAGGTTCTTTTTATAGTAAAATCAATCAAAATCACCTATATTTCTATAATATGTTTTCCATTCTATCAAATGAGACCAAGAAAACGAGAATACAACCATAAATACTATACGAAAATAGACCACAAAGTCGGCATTTTAATTAAAAAAAAACGGTCAGTTTTTTTTTTCTCATTATACACTGCATGCTCCAGGATTTTTTTTATATGGTGCACACTGACCATACAGACCCATTCTCTCACATGTGGGCCTACCAGCTTTCTCCTGCTTGATTTGAAGCTGCTAGAATTTATGAGTATATATACGTCCAACACAGTACTTCGTAAGACGTATATATACGACCTCGACAGTCAAAGGGTTAATACCTTGACATGCATAAAATAACATACATAAAAGGAAAAAAAAAAAAAGGAAGTTTTTAAAAATTACAGGGAAATAAGCCTACTGAGCATACCAGGTAAAGTGTATGGTAGAGTTATTAGTGAAAGAATTAGAGGTAAGACAGAGAGCAGGATCACATATCAACAGGGAGGCTTTAGAATGGGTAGGGGATGTGAAGACCAAGTGTTTACATTGAAGCAGTATATAAGTAAACAATATCTAGATAAAGGTAAAGAAGTGTTTGTGGTTTTAGAAAAGACATATGATAGGGTGGATAGGAGAGCAATATGGCAGAAGTTGCAAGTGTATGGAATAGGTAGTCAAGTTAATAAATGCAGTAAAGAGTTTTTATGAGCATAGTGAGGCTCAGGTTAGTGTGTGTAGGGGAGAGGGAGATTATTTCCCAGTAACAGCAGTCCTTAGAGATACATGATGTCACCATGGCCATTTAACATATTTATAGATGGGGTTGTAAAAAAAGCAAATGCTTGCATGTTGGGGAGAGGGGTGGGATTAAATTATGGGGAATCAAATACACAAAATGGGAATTAACATAATTATTTTTTGCTGAGGATACTGTGCTTTTAGAAGATTCTGAAGAGAAGTTACCAAGGTTAGTGGATGAGTTTGGGATGGTGTGTAAAGGAAGAAAGTTGAAAGTGAACATAGATATGGCATGAGTAAGGTGATGAGGGTATCAAACGAGTTAGGTAAAGAAAAATTGGATATCAGATTGAAGGGAGGGAGAATGGAAGAAGTGAATGTGTTCAGATAGCTGGAAGTGGACATGTCGGCAGATGGGTTTATGAAGAACGAAGTAAACCACTGAATTGATGAAGGATATAAGGTAGGTGGTGTATTGAGATATTTGTGGAGACAAAAAACAGTATCCATGGAGGCAAAGAAGGAAATGTATGAGAGTATAGAGGTACCAACACTCTTACATGGATGTGAAGCATGGGGTGTGAATATTGCAGCGATAAAGAGGCTGGAGGTAGGGGAGATGTCATGCCTAAGGGCAATGTGTGGTGTAAATACTAGGTAGAAAATTTGTAATGTGGACATTAGGAGGTGCGGAGTTACTAAAAGTATTATTCAGAGGGCTGAGGAGGGGTTGTTGAGGTGGCTTGGTCATTTAGAGAGGATGGGGCAAAAATATACGACTTGGAGGGTGTATAAATCTGTGGTGGAGGAAGGAGGGGTAGGGTCATCCTAGGAAAGGATGGAGTGAGTAAAGGAGGTTTTGTGTTCAAGGGGCTTGGACATACAGCAGGCATGTGCGAGCGTGTTAAATAGGAGTAAATGGAGATGAATGATTTTTGGGACTTGATGAGCTGTTGGAGTGTGAGTAGGGTAATATTTTGTGAACAAATTCAGAGAAACCAGTTAGCCAGACTCAAGTCCTAGAGGTGAGAAGTACAATGCCTGCACTTTAAAGGAAGGGTTTGGGATATCTGCTATTTGGAGTGACATCTGAACTGTAATATCTGCATGCCTCTGCAAAACAGTGATAGTGTGAATGATGGTTAATGTGTTTCTTATTCAGGTTACCCTGCCTCATGGGAGATGGCCAGTGTTAAAAAAAAAAAAAAGAAAAAAGAAGATTCAAGAATGAGGTTCAATGTAAGGTGGATTACAAAAATTTTACTAATTAAGGAGCAAAACCTTTGTCATATAAAGTACATAGAAAAATATAAAGTGCAAATTATTAAAGAATAAAAATTTCTAGTACAGGAACATTATTACAATTGTATACTCATGGGAAAGCACTAAACCCATAAGGGTCATAGGCACTTAGGAATTTGAAGAATGGGGAGTACAAAGGTTTGATCTGAGGAAAGAAAGACTAGCTACAATTCTTTAGATCAAGAGCCACTCATCAGCAGCAAAGCCTACTCTTGTTCCTGACCTTCAACATACAAGGCACAGAATGATTCTCTGATTGTCTGAGGGAGGGGGAGGGAAACATGCCTTATATGCCAGAAAATATGGTACTTTTTAGGGTACATTGCACTTACACTGTACCTCACTACATGCACAAAAAAGATCTAGCATAATAGATGTGCTTTTGAGTGATTTCATTGTTTACTAATATCACTAAGTACAGAGATCTCTTGGATGGGGAATAACACATTTGAGAATTTTAGCTTCATTACAGTTTTGTGGATTATTGCCACTCCTAGCAGGAGGGTTCTTTATGTGGGAAAAACTAGACTTGATGATATTACTGTACTATGTATCAAGATCATTAGGTGTCGCCATAGATGAGAATTGCACCCCAGCTGCTGCTTCAAAATGATGCAGCATATTCTATGCAACAGCAGGATCTTGTTCTTCAAAGACATCATTGCTGCAGCAAGTGAGATGGATTATCTATAGTGAATCCCCAGCAAAATTATTAGGGGTAAGTTCAGAAAACCAGGTTGAAATGAGTATGTTTCTGAGTTAATGATGGAATGACAAACTAATATTTCCAAATTACTGTAAACACTGGATGGAAAAGGGTTACCTGAAAAAAAGGCTAACTGGCTATAATTACACACAAAAGGAGGCATGTACAGCTGTACAATGAAGTACAATACAGATACTCCCAAGTTATGAACATCAGTTACAAACAACAACACAGTATTCACAAGCAAGGTCCATAAGAATAAATAAATGCAGTGAACACTCAAATAAAGCATACAAACTATTTACTCAAGTCTTTGACAGCATCTACAGTAGGCATCACAAATAAGCACGCACACATACAATTCACACAGAAAACAAAACTGCTTACCATAGTCTATTGTTTAAATTATATATACTGAAATATGTACATGTTCCTCGACTAAGCTAGTATTTCACCAAGATTACTTTTCCCCTGATGCACTACTCAAGTCATATAGCCACAGATAAAACTAACTTATGGAGTATAGAAAAGTCAATACCCTCCAACGCCTGCTTAATGGTACTTGAGATTTTAGGGTAGAGGACACATACATGACACAAAGCTGAAGCTTAATAAATTTCCAAATGCTTTCTATCAGATTCAAGTCCAATAAGTTTTCATGCAAGATGTTAAAGTATAGAAAAATCACATAATTTAGCCAATTCTTTAGGTCTTTGATAGTAAGGCAAGGGGCCCCATCTTTCTTTCAAAAGTTGTCCTGAAGCCTCTCATCTATCAAGTAAGTAGTCTGCTAAACACATACTGCATATGTTAATTTCATGAATGGTTTGTTGGGTCATATTTATATGGTTGAGATTGGTCAAGAATTATAAAAATAATACAAACTTTTCAGATCAATTCCAGAGGTTATATTATCCCAAAGTATATTAATGTTTTGTTTATGGACTCGTATATAGTACATGCCTAAAAATGTCTGCTTTAACATAATTACTGAATAGTAACAGCTGGAATGTGACTTTTACCTGGAAAAAACCATATGCATACGTCAAGGACCCTGGAAGATAACTTCTATTTACAAAGGTCCCCCAGGCAAACACAACTCCTATGTGACCTTCAATTACTTCCCCCACAAACCATGGACCTGCAAGTAATAATAAAAATTAGATAGAGTTACTGCATTAATTAAATGTTAATATGCTAAATTTCAAGGTCTAAATAATGTACATATTCTGTTTACACCTACCATCCAACTTACGACCGAACATGGTTCCAACTAACTGGTCGTAAGTCTAAATGGACCTAAGTCGAACCTTACTACTGAATATCAACATCACATTATTGTAATGATTTTATTTTATTGTTTTATTTTGGTATTTCATTTTTTACTTTACTTTTTATACTGTTAGTACTGTATTTTATACAGTAAAGCTTAGGAGAAACACTGTGTACAACACAAACAGTTGTTTATTTCCCAGAACACTTGCATACAAAACATGGTCGTAAGTCAGATGGTAGGTGTATTTCAATATACAGTACACTACTGTATAAACATTTAAAAATACACCAGAAATGTTATAAATGGTGCAAAGGTGACCTTAAAACAATGTCAAAGGTTGTTGACACAAACCCACTACCATTATAGTATGGTCCTCACTTAGCGACGAATTCGTTTAATGACGTGTCTTAGGAACGGAACTCCATCGTTAAATGAGAGGCTGTATTATCCTAACATCACATGACTTCGAAAAGGTGATAAATGACATGCCCATGCACTCTGCCCCAGGCTCAGACTCGTGGAACTCCACAAAAGGAGCAGTAAAGCAATAGCTAAGAACTACAGGCTGGTAGCACTAACATCTCATAACATAAAAATCTTTGAAAGGGTTCTAAGATGCAAGATCACCACTCATCTAGATACCCATCAGTTGCACAACCCAGGGCAACACTGGTTTAGAGCAGGTTGCTCATGCCTGTCCCAACTACTGGACCACTTTGACAGGGTCCTCAGTGCTCTTAAAGACAAAAAAAAAAAAACGCAGATGTAGTATACACAGACTTTGTGAAAGCCTTCGACAAGCGTGTGACCATGGTGTAATACTGCACAAAATGCATGGTAAAGGAATAACAGGAAAAGTTGGTAGATGGATCTATAATTTCCTAACAAATAGAACACAAATAGGAGTAAACTGCTACTGTGAAAAGCTCTGTTCCACAAGGCACAGTACTGGCTCCCATCCTATTCCTCAATCTGACAAAGACAGGGATGTAAGCCACAGCACCGTGTCTTCTTTTACAGATGACACCCAAATTTGCATGACAGTGTCCTCCACTGAAGACACTGCAAGACTCTGGCAGACATCAACCAAATCCTTAAATGGGTCGCACAGAAAACAATATGAAGTTCAATGAAGAGAAATTTCAATTTCTCCGATATGGAAAACACGAGGAAATTAAAACTATATCGGAGTATAAAACAAATTCCAACCACACAACAGAGAAAAACTAATGTAAAGGACCTGGAAGTGATAATGTCAGAGGGTCTCACTTTCAAAGACCACAACATTGTATCTACTGCATCTGATAGAAAAATGAAAGGATGGATAATTAGAACCTTCAAAACTAGGGATGCCAAGCCCATGATGACTCTTAAGATCGCTTGTTTTATCTAGGCTGGAATAATGTTGCACACTAACAGTGCCTTTCAAGGCAGGTGAAACTGCTGACCTAGAAAATGTACAGAGAACCTTCACGGCACACATATGTATGATAACACATCTAAATTACTGGGAATGGTTGAAGTTCCTCAACTTGTATTACTTGGAATGCAAGCAACAAAGGTACATGATTATATACACTTGGAAAATCCTAGAGGGATTAGTACCAAATCTGCATATGAAAATCACTCCCTATGAAAGAAAAACACACACACTTCATACGGCAAGGGTCCGGGTTCAATTCCTTGTGAGGGTAGAAACACTGGGCATGTTTCTTTACACCAGCTGTCTATGTTCCCCATCAGTAAAATGGGTACCTGAGTGTTAGTTGACTGGTGCGAGTCGCATCCTGGGACAAAACTGACCTAATTTGCCGGAAAAGCTCTGCATAATAAGCGGCTTTCTATGTAGTAGTATGTCATTGATGTCAGCTAGGCCTGTATACCTTGTACATGAACTTGTAGAAATAAAGATATAATCAATTACAGTGGTCCCTTGACTTAAGAGTTTAATTCATTCCATGACTGAGCTCTTAACACAATTTGCTCGTACAGTAGGGCCCCACTTATACAACGGGTTAGGTTCCAGGCTGTCGCCGGAAAGCAGACATTGCCGGAAGGCAGAACGCCATTTTTTCCATTTATAAATGCATATAAATGCCAGACAACAAGTTTACACTAAATTATATTAAGTTAGTAATAGAACTAGGCATTAAAAACACACAAAGTAAAATACAGTCACAGTAAATTCATTACTTACCTTAAAGTATTTGTAATCTTAATGTAGGGAAAGAGGTGAGTAGTACTTATTTGTAGGAATTCAGGTGCAGGTAGCCCAGGTGTAGGTAGCCCTGGCTCCCCGTCTCATACTTAATATACGATATTTAAAACATCCCAGAGAGGTAAAATACACATACAGTACACTCATTATTTACCTTAAAATATGTGTAGTCTTAATATAGGAAGAGAGGGGAGTAGTATTTATTTGTAGGAAGTCAGTGTAGGTAGCCAGTAGGTGTAGCCCGCCTGGGCTACACCTACCGGCTACCTACACTGTGGCCCAGAGCCATATTTTAACATCGACATGCCTTGTTCACTGAATTTAATCATTTGTAACAACTACCTTTAGATACTATCATAAACGAAGGTAGAAGTAATGAATAATTCATGCCGAAAATTGTAAACAAAAGCGGAGTGAGGGAGTGGCTGGGCCAAACGCAGATTCATACACGTTTCCTCTGATGGCTGAGCAGAGAAAACGTAATGTTGTCCCTCCACCCGGCTACCACACAGGTCCACAAGTATTATTATCAGAACATACACAAAATATGCAATAAATGCCAGACAACAAGTTTACACTAACTTATATTAAGTTAGCAATAGAAATAGGCATTAAAAACACAATAAAAGGTAAGATACACACAGAGAATACTTATTACTTACCTTAAAATATTAATATTAATGTGTGAGAGGTAAGTGGCAGGGTGTTTATTGAATAAAATCAGAATGGCACACCATCATCCTCTAACTTGGCACTTAAAGCAAGAGGCTTACGACTTCTCTTTTTATCACAGCTAACCTTGGACACCATCGTCAATGAGAACCAACTAGTTAATGAAAGAGTAAACGAGAGAGAGAACGAGATACAGAGTTGAGACAATGTAAGAGCACAAACTGAACAGGTAGTGGACGATCACTTGGTCAGGCGAAATAAATGTGTATTAATATGTGTCTACTTTTAGTTCATTCACGTCCATTTGTAAGAGTTTGTAAAACATTTACCTCAATATTTTTTTTATTATAATAATAATTACCTCACAATACAAATACTCTTACATTGTGTACAAGTTAGTTCAGAATGAACAAACAGCAACACACCATGTTTAGAGTGAAAGAAGATAATAATAATAATAATAATAATAATAATAATAATAATAATAATAATAATAATATTATTATTATTATTAATAATAAAAATATTATTATTATTATTATTATTATTATTATTATTATTATTGCTGTTGTTATTATAAAAAGCACTAAACCCACAAGGGTCATGAATTGCTATATATAGAGTAAAGGCATACGAAAAGAATATTTTTCTACAGTTATCCCCCAGTTTGACTAGAGAAAACGTAATTCTTCCGACACTACCTACACAGCTGCTTTGTAAATAAGTCTCATATTTACATCAATTTTTATTCTGAGTGTATGAATCATGTTTACATGCTATGTCATGGGTTTCATATATAATTTTGGGGAAAATATCATAGATGGATTAATGAAAATGCCTATATTGATGTAAAATAAGACATTTAGTGTGCCCAAGAGTGATTATTATTACGTAGTATTGGCGTCATGAGTAGAGAGAGATTTAGCGATTTTAATGTGTACCTGTACACCAGCACAGTGTGTAAGTATACATGTATTTAGGTACAGGTACACATAAGTATAATTATCAGAGTACAGTAGGGCCCCGCTTTACGGCGTTTCACTTTACGGCGTTCCGCTAATACGGTCATTTCAAATTATGACCAAAACTCGCTATACGGCTCCCCCCACCTGACTTTCTAATACGGTCACCGCGCCCCACCCTGTTTGTTTACACTCTTCGTGAGCTCAGTAAGCACTAAGTCTCTCCATTTTGTCTGGAAACTCCAAAATTTCAAATGTTTTTAAAAGTTATTTCATATTTTATATATTTTTTTTTTTTTTTTTTTTTTTAACAAGTCGGCCGTCTCCCACCGAGGCAGGGTGACCCAAAAAAGAAAGAAAATCCCCAAAAAGAAAATACTTTCATCATCATTCAACACTTTCACCACACTCGCACATTATCACTGTTTTTGCAGAGGTGCTCAGAATACAACAGTCTAGAAGCATACACATATAAAGATACACAACATATCCCTCCAAACTGCCAATATCCCAAACCCCTCCTTTAAAGTGCAGGCATTGTACTTCCCATTTCCAGGACTCAAGTCCGACTATATGAAAATAATTTTATATATACTCTGATAATTATACTTATGTATACCTGTACCTAAATAAACTTACATACTGTGCTGGCATGCAGGTACACATTAAAATCGGTAAGTGTCTTATGTCTCCAGACGTCATATTAGTAATGATAATAATCATCGAGTCATTTAAATGTCGTATATTACGTTAATATACACATTTTCATTAATGCATCTATGATATTTTTTTCATAATAATATAATAAACACGATGCATAACATATAAATAAGATAAATACACCCCACAGTAGAATAAATAAACATAAATGTGAGATGTGGTAGCAGACGACTTGCACAAGTGACGCCATATTAGAAATGATAATAATAATAATAATAACAATACTCACCGAGTCTCATTAAATGTCGTATATTACGTTAATATACACATTTTCATTAATCCATCCATGATATTTTTTTCAAAATTATATAATAAACACGATACATAACATAAAAAGATGATAAATACACCCCACAATAGAATAAATAAACATAAATATAAGATGTGGGAGCCAGATAACTTGTACAAGTGACGGCAAGAATAACATTTTCTCTAATCTAACATAAGAGAAAATGTGTTACTGGGGGTAACTGTAGAAAATTATTCCTTTTGTATGTATGTAAGTTTATTCAGGTATACACAAATACAGTTACATAGATTATCATACATAACAACATATGTGTAGAGAACCTAGGATAACCCAAAAAAGTCAGACAGAGTGACTTATTTCCATTGCCTTCACTCAGAGCTTCATTTCTTCTCAAAATGGTGTTACATGAGAATGGGAGTGTTCTTCTTTATTAATTCTACCGTATCAATGTAGAGACAACCTGTACACAATGTAACTTGTACACAAACCAGACATGTACACTGTTTACAAAACTTACGTTCGCCTGGTTTGTTTACATAACTCTGCGCCTGTCCCCTCTCATGTACTCATTCTTTCTCTCTCTCATTTATTCGTTTTATCTCATTTACTTACTCCTGACCCTACATTAAGACTACAAATATTTTAAGGTAAGTAATGAGTGAACTGTATATACATTTTATCGCTCTGGGATGCTTAAATATCATAGAATATATGTGTGGGTGGGTTGGCCTGGTATGGTAGCCCGGCTGACTACCATACATACCACACTTGATTTTTTACAATAAATACTACTCATCTCACCCTATATTTTAAGGTAAGTAATGAGTGAACTGTATATACATTTTATTGCTCTGGGATGCTTAAATATCATAGAATATATGTGTGGGTGGGGTGGCCTGGTATGGTAGCCCGGCTGACTACCATACATACCACACTTGATTTTTTACAATAAATACTACTCATCTCACCCTATATTTTAAGGTAAGTAATGAGTGAACTGTATATACATTTTATTGCTCTGGGATGCTTAAATATCATAGAATAGTATGTGTGAGTGGGGTGGCCTGGTAAGGTAGCCTGGCTGATTGCCATACATACCACACTTGATTTCTTACAATAAGTACTACTTGTCTCACCCTAGATTAAGACTACAAATATTTTAAGGTAAGTAATGAGTGCACTATGTGTGTATTGTACTTTTTTATTGTTTTTTGATGCCTGGTTCTATTGCTAACTTAATATATGTTAGTGTAAACTTGTTATCTAGTGTTTGTATGCATTTATAAGTGGAAAAAAAAGGGTGTTCCACTTTACGGCGGTTTCTGCTTTATGGCGGTAGCCTGGAACCTAACCTGCCGTATAAGTGGGGCCCTGCTGTACATATAAAATATGCAGTAACTTTAAAACATTTGAAATTTTGCAAAGTTACCTGACATAATAGATGTGGTCACGGAAAATGTAAACAAACTGGGTGGGAGCGCCGTATTTGAAAGACCGCTTGCCGTATAGCAAATTTTGGTCATAATTTGACATCGCCGTATTAGCGGAATGCCGTAAGGTGAAACGCCGTAAAGCGGGGCCTTACTGTACATCAAATCAACTTTCCTCACTAAAATTAACTGAAATGCCATTAATCCATTCCAGCCCCCCAAAAAACTACCCAATTTTTTTTGTTACAGGTTTTTTTTTTTTTTTTTTAAAAAAGTATTTATAAATAAGAAACAATTTTTGCCTTTTTTGCCAGGTCCCATGAATGTTTTAGAAATGCTGGAGTATATATGAAACTCCTTGAAGCACAGTCTAAGATGAGTGTCACTCCACTGTTGCACTGTCAGAAGTGGAGTGACATTTGATGATCATGCAATGCCTTGGCTTTATTTTTCACTATTACACATAAACATGCCTATCTGTGTTTCTGTCAATCTGTTTCTATCTGTTTTTGTCTATTTGTCTGTCTAGCTCTGTCTATGCTCATCTGTCTTCCTGTCTACCTGTGTTTCTGTCTTCCTGTCTCTCAACTTGTCTCTCTGTCTCAGAGAGAGCACTCATGAACCAACAGGTATTACACACAATGCAGAGTCGTCACGATTGATTTCTGAACAAGTGAAAATGTGTATTACCTGCCAGTTATGCTCATTATGCCTTATATCTACAAGCATAGTATAGCACCTTGTCTGGATTTTTTGGGTTATCCTAGGTAATTTACTATGTATAACCATACAGCTGAACCCCGAGTTTCGTAAGTCCTGAGTAACGTACGCTTCAAGTTTGGAACCGTTTTTTTTGGTTAAATTTTGTCCCGAGTTTCACACTGCGCCCTGTGTTTCGTACTGCATACCAGACCTGTCTGCCTGCCCGCACCTCCCCATGAGTGAACATCACATTATATACTAGGCATTTAAAGTACCCTAGAGTGATGAAATGCATATACAGTACACTCATTATTTACCTGAAAATATCTGTAGTCTTAATGGTCTTAACACAGGGTGCAAGGTGAATAGTAAGGTAGGTAGGCATCAAAGTGGTAGGTATGTAATCCCCATCTGGCTATCCCACTCACACATTATATACTAGGTTTTTAAAGTGCCCTAGAGCGATAAAATGCATATACAGTACACTCATTACTTCTTCTTTCAACAAACCGGGTGCATCCCAATGAAGCAGGGCATCCCAATGAAGCAGGGCAGCCCAAAAAGAAAAACGAAAGCTTCTCTTTTTCAACTTTAGTAATGTATACAGGAGAAGGGGCTACTAGCCCTGTGCTCCAGGCATTTTAGTCACCTCCTACGACACGCATGGCTTATGGAGGAAGAATTCTGTTCCGCTTCCCTATGGAGGCACTCATTACTTACCTTAAAATACTTGTAGTCTTAATGTAGACTGAGAGGTGAGTAAACAAGATGAGTACATGAGAGTGTAGAAGGTTCACTAAGTTTTGAAAACAAGCCAGTTGTTGCAGTTGTTGTTAGCAGTCTGGACACGAATGGTTTATGTTCACTCCGTCAAGCCGACTGGAAAAACATCTTGTATTTATGTTATTATTGTATTATTATCATCATTATTTAATAAATGTATGGAAGAGGGTAAGGTACCTAGGGATTGGCAGAGAGCATGCATAGTTCCTTTGTATAAAGGCAAAGGGGATAAAAGAGAGTGCAAAAATTATAGGGGGATAAGTCTGTTGAGTGAGATTTTGAGAGAGAGATTTTGGGAGATGTTAAGTGAATGTATAGGAGCCTTTGAACCAAGTGAGAGAGTAATTGTGGTAGGGGACTTGAATGCTAAAGTAGGAGAAACTTTTAGAGAGGGTGTGGTAGGTAAGTTTGGGGTGCCAGGTGTAAATGATAATGGGAGCCCTTTGATTGAACTTTGTATAGAAAGGGGTTTAGTTATAGGTAATACATATTTTAAGAAAAAGAGGATAAATAAGTATACACGATATGATGTAGGGCGAAATGACAGTAGTTTGTTGGATTATGTATTGGTAGATAAAAGACTGTTGAGTAGACTTCAGGATGTACATGTTTATAGAGGGGCCACAGATATATCAGATCACTTTCTAGTTGTAGCTACACTGAGAGTAAAAGGTAGATGGGATACAAGGAGAATAGAAGCATCAGGGAAGAGAGAGGTGAAGGTTTATAAACTAAAAGAGGAGGCAGTTAGGGTAAGATATAAACAGCTATTGGAGGATAGATGGGCTAATGAGAGCATAGGCAATGGGGTCGAAGAGGTATGGGGTAGGTTTAAAAATGTAGTGTTAGAGTGTTCAGCAGAAGTTTGTGGTTACAGGAAAGTGGGTGCAGGAGGGAAGAGGAGCGATTGGTGGAATGATGATGTAAAGAGAGTAGTAAGGGAGAAAAAGTTAGCATATGAGAAGTTTTTACAAAGTAGAAGTGATGCAAGGAGGGAAGAGTATATGGAGAAAAAGAGAGAAGTTAAGAGAGTGGTGAAGCAATGTAAAAAGAGAGCAAATGAGAGAGTGGGTGAGATGTTATCAACAAATTTTGTTGAAAATAAGAAAAAGTTTTGGAGTGAGATTAACAAGTTAAGAAAGCCTAGAGAACAAATGGATTTGTCAGTTAAAAATAGGAGAGGAGAGTTATTAAATGGAGAGTTAGAGGTATTGGGAAGATGGAAGGAATATTTTGAGGAATTGTTAAATGTTGATGAAGATAGGGAAGCTGTGATTTCGTGTATAGGGCAAGGAGGAATAACATCTTGTAGGAGTGAGGAAGAGCCAGTTGTGAGTGTGGGGGAAGTTCGTGAGGCAGTAGGTAAAATGAAAGGGGGTAAGGCAGCCGGGATTGATGGGATAAAGATAGAAATGTTAAAAGCAGGTGGGGATATAGTTTTGGAGTGGTTGGTGCAATTATTTAATAAATGTATGGAAGAGGGTAAGGTACCTAGGGATTGGCAGAGAGCATGCATAGTTCCTTTGTATAAAGGCAAAGGGGATAAAAGAGAGTGCAAAAATTATAGGGGGATAAGTCTGTTGAGTGTACCTGGTAAAGTGTATGGTAGAGTTATAATTGAAAGAATTAAGAGTAAGACGGAGAATAGGATAGCAGATGAACAAGGAGGCTTTAGGAAAGGTAGGGGGTGTGTGGACCAGGTGTTTACAGTGAAACATATAAGTGAACAGTATTTAGATAAGGCTAAAGAGGTCTTTGTGGCATTTATGGATTTGGAAAAGGCGTATGACAGGGTGGATAGGGGGGCAATGTGGCAGATGTTGCAAGTGTATGGTGTAGGAGGTAGGTTACTGAAAGCAGTGAAGAGTTTTTACGAGGATAGTGAGGCTCAAGTTAGAGTATGTAGGAAAGAGGGAAATTTTTTCCCAGTAAAAGTAGGCCTTAGACAAGGATGTGTGATGTCACCGTGGTTGTTTAATATATTTATAGATGGGGTTGTAAGAGAAGTAAATGCGAGGGTCTTGGCAAGAGGCGTGGAGTTAAAAGATAAAGAATCACACACAAAGTGGGAGTTGTCACAGCTGCTCTTTGCTGATGACACTGTGCTCTTGGGAGATTCTGAAGAGAAGTTGCAGAGATTGGTGGATGAATTTGGTAGGGTGTGCAAAAGAAGAAAATTAAAGGTGAATACAGGAAAGAGTAAGGTTATGAGGATAACAAAAAGATTAGGTGATGAAAGATTGAATATCAGATTGGAGGGAGAGAGTATGGAGGAGGTGAACGTATTCAGATATTTGGGAGTGGACGTGTCAGCGGATGGGTCTATGAAAGATGAGGTGAATCATAGAATTGATGAGGGAAAAAGAGTGAGTGGTGCACTTAGGAGTCTGTGGAGACAAAGAACTTTGTCCTTGGAGGCAAAGAGGGGAATGTATGAGAGTATAGTTTTACCAACGCTCTTATATGGGTGTGAAGCGTGGGTGATGAATGTTGCAGCGAGGAGAAGGCTGGAGGCAGTGGAGATGTCATGTCTGAGGGCAATGTGTGGTGTGAATATAATGCAGAGAATTCGTAGTTTGGAAGTTAGGAGGAGGTGCGGGATTACCAAAACTGTTGTCCAGAGGGCTGAGGAAGGGTTGTTGAGGTGGTTCGGACATGTAGAGAGAATGGAGCGAAACAGAATGACTTCAAGAGTGTATCAGTCTGTAGTGGAAGGAAGGCGGGGTAGGGGTCGGCCTAGGAAGGGTTGGAGGGAGGGGGTAAAGGAGGTTTTGTGTGCGAGGGGCTTGGACTTCCAGCAGGCATGCGTGAGCGTGTTTGATAGGAGTGAATGGAGACAAATGGTTTTTAATACTTGACGTGCTGTTGGAGTGTGAGCAAAGTAACATTTATGAAGGGATTCAGGGAAACCGGCAGGCCGGACTTGAGTCCTGGAGATGGGAAGTACAGTGCCTGCACTCTGAAGGAGGGGTGTTAATGTTGCAGTTTAAAAACTGTAGTGTAAAGCACCCTTCTGGCAAGACAGTGATGGAGTGAATGATGGTGAAAGTTTTTCTTTTTCGGGCCACCCTGCCTTGGTGGGAATCGGCCGGTGTGATAATAATAATAAAAAAAAAGTCTGTTGAGTATACCTGGTAAAGTGTATGGTAGAGTTATAATTGAAAGAATTAAGAGTAAGACGGAAAATAGGATAGCAGATGAACAAGGAGGCTTTAGGAAAGGTAGGGGGTGTGTGGACCAGGTGTTTACAGTGAAACATATCAGTGAACAGTATTTAGATAAGGCTAAAGAGGTATTTGTGGCATTTATGGATTTGGAAAACGCGTATGACAGGGTGGATAGGGGGGCAATGTGGCAGATGTTGCAAGTGTATGGTGTAGGAGGTAGGTTACTGAAAGCAGTGAAGAGTTTTTACGAGGATAGTGAGGCTCAAGTTAGAGTATGTAGGAAAGAGGGAAATTTTTTCCCAGTAAAAGTAGGCTTTAGACAAGGATGTGTGATGTCACCGTGGTTGTTTAATATATTTATAGATGGGGTTGTAAGAGAAGTAAATGCGAGGGTCTTGGCAAGAGGCGTGGAGTTAAAAGATAAAGAATCACACACAAAGTGGGAGTTGTCACAGCTGCTCTTTGCTGATGACACTGTGCTCTTGGAAGATTCTGAAGAGAAGTTGCAGAGATTGGTGGATGAATTTGGTAGGGTGTGCAAAAAAAGAAAATTTAAGGTGAATACAGGAAAGAGTAAGGTTATGAGGATAACAAAAAGATTAGGTGATGAAAGATTGAATATCAGATTGGAGGGAGAGAGTATGGAGGAGGTGAATGTATTCAGATATTTGGGAGTGGACGTGTCAGCAGATAGGTCTATGAAAGATGAGGTGAATCATAGAATTGATGAGGGAAAAAGAGTGAGTGGTGCACTTAGGAGTCTGTGGAGACAAAGAACTTTGTCCTTGGAGGCAAAGAGGGAAATGTATGAGAGTATAGTTTTACCAACGCTCTTATATGGGTGTGAAGCATGGGTGATGAATGTTGCAGCGAGGAGAAGGCTGGAGGCAGTGGAGATGTCATGTCTGAGGGCAATGTGTGGTGTGAATATAATGCAGAGAATTCATAGTTTGGAAGTTAGGAGGAGGTGCGGGATTACCAAAACTGTTGTCCACAGGGCTGAGGAAGGGTTGTTGAGGTGGTTCGGACATGTAGAGAGAATGGAGTGAAACAGAATGACTTCAAGAGTGTATCAGTCTGTAGTGGAAGGAAGGCGGGGTAGGGGTCAGCCTAGGAAAGGTTGGAGGGAGGGGGTAAAGGAGGTTTTGTGTGCGAGGGGCTTGGACTTCCAGCAGGCATGTGTGAGCATGTTTGATAGGAGTGAATGGAGAGAAATGGTTTTTAATACTTGACGTGCTGTTGGAGTGTGAGCAAAGTAACATTTATGAAGGGATTCAGGGAAACCGGCAGGCCGGACTTGAGTCCTGGAGATGGGAAGTACAGTGCCTGCACTCTGAAGGAGGGGTGTTAATGTTGCAATTTAAAAACTGTAGTGTAAAGCACCCTTCTGGCAAGACAGTGATGGAGTGAATGATGGTGAAAGTTTTTCTTTTTCGGGCCACCCTGCCTTGGTGGGAATCGGCCAGTGTGATAATAAAAAAAAAAATCTTCAAGACTAATAACACACTTAGTGATTTTAATGTGTTCCTGCACACCAGCAAAGGCGGAAGTTGCGGAATTTAAAGCAGTTAAGTTCAGTGACAAAGTGTAGCATTAAGTGTAGCAATTAAGCGATAGAAAAAGGACAAAAAGAAAAACTCCTGACAGCATAAGCCGCTCTGCCTATCTTCTGCAAGGTATGTGAATAGTGTACGTACACCAGTTCATTTGTACATTATGGTTTTCTTATGAAAGAAGTGATCTAATGCAGTTTGCCTCACAAACTCCATTTTCTCTTACATAACACATCTGAAGGAGGAAAGAATGGGAAGATGTTTTCATAGCTGGAGCAAGCGCTGTCCTCCCACGCCACCACATACGTGATGACATACAGATTTTATTCATTCTAGAGTGTATATCAGGATTTTGTTATTTATATTGCTTATGTCATATTAGATGAATTGTGATAGATAAATAAGCCATAGAGATGATCATAGCATCATACTGAAGTACAGTGGACCCCCGCATACCGTTGGCATCACATACCGTTTATTCCGCATACCGCTCACTTTAATCGCAAAAATTTTGCCTCGCATACCGCTCAAAAACCCGCTCACCGCTGTTCGTCCGAGACGCGTCCAATGTGCGCCTTAGCCAGCCTCACATGTTCCGCCAGTGGCATTGTTTACCAGCCAGCCTCCGCGGTAGCATCCAAGCATACAATCGTAACATTTCGTATTATTACAGTGTTTTTGGTGATTTTATCTGGAAAATAAGTGACCATGGGCCCCAAGAAAGCTTCTAGTGCCAACCCTACAGCAATAAGGGTGAGAATTACTATAGAGATGAAGAAAAAGATCATTGATAAGTATGAAAGTGGAGTGCGTGTCTCCGAGCTGGCCAGGTTGTATAATGAACCCCAATCAACCATCGCTACTATTGGTGGTACAGCTGCTGCTGCTGCTGCACTGTCAGCTGCTGCTGCTGCTGCTGCTGTAGCATCGTCTGCTGCTGCTGTAGCATCGTCTGCTGCTGCTGTAGCATCGTCTGCTGCTGCTGTAGCATCGTCTGCTGCTGCTGTAGCACTGTCAGCTGCTGCTGCTGCTGCTGTAGCATCGTCTGCTGCTGCTGTAGCACTGTTGTTGGTGTGGCTTATTGAGAATATACCAAGAAACAATTAACCCCAGAGGATTTTCCACCCAGGATAACCCAAAAAA
This sequence comes from Cherax quadricarinatus, assembly GCF_038502225.1. NCBI lineage: Eukaryota > Metazoa > Arthropoda > Malacostraca > Decapoda > Parastacidae > Cherax > Cherax quadricarinatus. The sequence goes on along the minus strand of NC_091334.1, from coordinate 2,452,306 downwards.
GTCAGTGTCATCGAAGACTGTCTAACTTATTTCCATTGGGGTCCTTAATCTTGTCTCCCAGGATGCAACCCACACCAGTCGACTAACACCCAGGTGAACAGGGAAAAATGCCTGGAACTAGTGCTCATATTGGTGAATTTAAAGCCAGCAAAGGTTGGTTTGAGAGATTTAAGAATCATAGTGACAAACACAGTGTGATAAGGCCTGTTCTGGAAGAAAATGCCAAACAGGACCTACAGTACTCAGGAGGAAAAGGCACTCCCAGGACACAGTGTCTCATCAGTCATTGCTGCATCTTCAATAAAGGTAAGTGTCATTTATTCTTCATTTAGTAGAGTAGTACATGCACAATATATACTGTGCATGTACTACTCTACTATTGTGCATGTATCCTTCTCTTTGTGTGTAGGAAAATGTATATTTCATGTGGTAAAAAAATTTTTTTCATACTTTTGGGTGTCTTGCACGGATTAATTTGATTTCCATTATTTCTTATGGGGAAAATTCATTCGCATACCGATTATTTCGCATACCAATGAGCCCTCTTGCACGGATTAAAATCGGTATGCGGGGGTCCACTGTACTATTTTGTCATGCCTCCTGACAGCAGGAACGGGTTAATTGGATTTACATTATTTCTTATGGGAAATATGGCTTCAACTTTAGGACGTTCTAGCTCCTGGAACGGATTAAGGACGAAACTCGGGGTTCCACTGTATTTATGTGTACCTGTGAGATACACACAGACAGAGACAGAGAGAAGAAGATAGAGACAGCCAAAGCAAATCAGCCAGCCAGCCAGCTGGCCACCCAACCAGCCTGCTGCCGAATATGTATTACACATGTTCCAGAATTGTTTCTCTTTAATTAGGACATACGTTATAGAACATTCTGGCAGGATAACATTACCAGTGGTATCAAAATTGAAAGGATGTTACACACTGGTTATTATTGAGGGTTTTGATATTTCATCAGTATCTCCTGCGATGTTGTAACTTACAACCTCTTCTTATAACTCAACTGCCATACCACTCAATTGTGAAGAACTTTCTAATACATATCTTTTTTTCATATGTGAAAAAGACTCCACACTAAAAATAAAACTTACCAAGAGGTAAGTAGACAGCAGTGAAAATCAGTGGCCAGAAGAGTCTATCAACAGATACCAACACCCACAACTTGCGCAGCCAAGTGTTGATGATCTTCCATCGAGGACGAGGACGAAACATGCGGTGCTCTGAAAAACGAGGCAGATGGCTTTAGTGGCCAGTCTGATACAACAACTTATTTGTAAACATGAAAGAGCTAAATAATTCAAATGAATGCAATTGTTAAAAATACAAGCTGATAAGATTATTTTTCATTTTCCACTAAATCAAATAAACTAAAGTGAAATTATACCATACCTAGTACCAGATGATGAATGTAGCGCATGACACACAGTGGAATTACACAGATGCACACCATAATGCCGAACAGGAACTGGAACTGAAAACAAATTTACATCAGTTGTAATTAACACAAACTTGGCACATTTATAAATACAGTGGCACCCTGAGTTTCATACATAATTAATTCCAAAAGGCTCTTCAAGTGCCGTTACCGAACGAATTTGTTCCCATGAGGAATAATGTAAATTAGATTAGTCCATTTCAGACCCCCAAAAATACACTTACAAGAGCACTTACAATAATACACTTACATAACTGTTCGAGCTGGGAGCTGTACGAAACTCGGGGTACCACTGTACACTACTGTATACAAAACACTATACAGCCTCTTCTCACTTAATGACGGAGTTCCGTTCCTAGGACCACGTTGGTGAACGAATGCGTCATGAAGTGAGGAGCATACTATAATGGTGGTGGGTTTGTGTCAACCATCTTTGATATTGTTTTAATATCACCTCTGCACAATTTATAACATTTCTGGTACATTTTTAAATATTTACACAATAGTGTACCCTAAACTGTATTAAACAGATTAGAGGAAATCAGCTCTAATATGCATTACCTAGGCATGCATACAGGTCAGAGAGCCCATCCTAAGTCCAAGTCATTGGTAAACAAGTACATCACTCAGTGAGGAAAGGCTGTATTACATACTAAAGCAAGTGTGTGCTGTGCTTCCTCAGGATTTTCTTTTCAAAACTCAGCTTCCTAATTTTTACTATAGGTATAAAACCTTCAAATGGTTACCAAGAGCCTGTTTGATAGTGACTGTTTGTTAGTATGTACTCACCTAATTCTCACCTAATTGTGGTTTTAGGGGTCAAGTCATTGCTCCAGGCCTGTTAGTAGATGCCTGTTTGTTAGTAAGTGCCTGCTTGTTAGCAAGTGCCTGTTTTTAAGTTAGTAGGTTCCTGTTTGTTAATAAGTACCTGTTTGTTGGTAAGTGCCTCATTGCCCAAACCTCTCACATCATAAAAATCTTCAAAAGAGTGATGAGATGGCAGGTTACAAATTTCATGGACCAGCACAACCAAAATAACCTGAACCAGCATGGTTTTAGAGCAGGACGATCATGTCTGTCACAGCTGCTGAACCATTATGACAGAATTACGGAGGCACTGAAAGATGACAAAAATGCAGATGTGATTTACACAGATTTTGCAAAGGCATTTGACAAATGCGATCATGGATGATAGCTCACAAAATGAAGGCCATGGGCATTACGGGGAAGTTAGGCAGATGGATTTTCGGTTTCCTAACACACAGAACACAAAAAGTAGTAGTGAACAGGGCAAGATCCAGCATCAGTGAGGTCAAAAGCTCAGTGCCCCAAGGCACTGTCCTGGCACCTCTGCTGTTCTTCATCCTCATAGCAGACAGACAAAAACACCCGGCACACTTTTGTATCATCATTTGCAGATGACACTAAAATAAGCATGAAAATCAGTATGGTAGAGGACACTGAAAAAGTACAGGAAGACATAAACAGGGTTTTCCAGTGGGCAGTGGAAAACAACATGATGTTCAATGGTGATAAGTTCCAGCTGCTTAGGTATGGAAAGAATGAAGAACTCAAAAGGAGCACTATATACAAAACTCAAGAGGGTCACCAAATAGAACGTAAGGAACACGTAAAAGACCTAGGAATAATTATGTCAGCGGTTATTAAATGGAGAGTTAGAGGTATTGGGAAGATGGAGGTAATATTTTGAGGAATTGTTAAATGTTGATGAAGATAGGGAAGCTGTGATTTCGTGTATAGGGCAAGGAGGAACAACATCTTGTAGGAGTGAGGAAGAGCCAGTTGTGAGTGTGGGGGAAGTTCGTGAGGCAGTAGGTAAAATGAAAGGGGGTAAGGCAGCCAGGATTGATGGGATAAAGATAGAAATGTTAAAAGCAGGTGGGGATATAGTTTTGGAGTGGTTGGTGCAATTATTTAATAAATGTATGGAAGAGGGTAAGGTACCTAGGGATTGGCAGAGAGCATGCATAGCTCCTTTGTATAAGGGCAAAGGGGATAAAAGAGAGTGCAAAAATTATAGGGGGATAAGTCTGTTGAGTATACCTGGCAAAGTGTATGGTAGAGTTATTATTGAAAAAATTAAGAGTAAGACAGAGAATAAGATAGCAGATGAACAAGGAGGCTTTAGGAAAGGTAAGGGGTGTGTGGACCAGGTGTTTACAGTGAAACATATAAGTGAACAGTATTTAGATAAGGCTAAAGAGGTCTTTGTGGCATTTATGGATTTGGAAAAGGCGTATGACAGGATGGATAGGGGGGCAATGTGGCAGATGTTGCAGGTGTATGGTGTAGGAGGTAGGTTACTGAAAGCAGTGAAGAGTTTTTACGAGGATAGTGAGGCTCAAGTTAGAGTATGTAGGAAAGAGGGAAATTATTTCCCAGTAAAAGTAGGCCTTAGACAAGGATGTGTGATGTCACCGTGGTTGTTTAATATATTTATAGATGGGGTTGTAAGAGAAGTAAATGCGAGGGTCTTGGCAAGAGGCGTGGAGTTAAAAGATAAAGAATCACACATAAAGTGGGAGTTGTCACAGTTGCTCTTTGCTGATGACACTGTGCTCTTGGGAGATTCTGAAGAGAAGTTGCAGAGATTGGTGGATGAATTTGGTAGGGTGTGCAAAAGAAGAAAATTGAAAGTGAATACAGGAAAGAGTAAAGTTATGAGGATAACAAAAAAGATTAGGTGATGAAAGATTGGATATCAGATTGGAGGGAGAGAGTATGGAGGAGGTGAATGTATTCAGATATTTGGGAGTGGACATGTCAGCAGATGGGTCTATGAAAGATGAGGTGAATCATAGAATTGATGAGGGGAAAAGGGTGAGTGGTGCACATAGGAGTCTGTGGAGACAAAGAACTTTGTCCTTGGAGGCAAAGAGGGGAATGTATGAGAGTATAGTTTTACCAACGCTCTTATATGGGTGTGAAGCATGGGTGATGAATGTTGCAGCGAGGAGAAGGCTGGAGGCAGTGGAGATGTCATGTCTGAGAGCAATGTGTGGTGTGAATATAATGCAGAGAATTCGTAGTTTGGAAGTTAGGAGGAGGTGCGGGATTACCAAAACTGTTGTCCAGAGGGCTGAGGAAGGGTTGTTGAGGTGGTTCGGACATGTGGAGAGAATGGAGCGAAACAGAATAACTTCAAGAGTGTATCAGTCTGTAGTGGAAGGAAGGCGGGGTAGGGGTCGGCCTAGGAAAGGTTGGAGGGAGGGGGTAAAGGAGGTTTTGTGTGCGAGGGGCTTGGACTTCCAGCAGGCATGCGTGAGCGTGTTTGATAGGAGTGAATGGAGACAAATGGTTTTTAATACTTGACGTGCTGTTGGAGTGTAAGCAAAGTAACATTTATGAAGGGGTTCAGGGAAACCGGCAGGCCGGACTTGAGTCCTGGAGATGGGAAGTACAGTGCCTGCACTCTGAAGAAGGGGTGTTAATGTTGCAGTTTAAAAACTGTAGTGTAAAGCACCCTTCTGGCAAGACAGTGGTGGAGTGAATGATGGTGAAAGTTTTTCTTTTTCGGGCCACCCTGCCTTGGTGGGAATCGGCCAGTGTGATAATAAAAAAATAATAAAAAACCTTTCTTTTAAAGACCATAACAAGACAAAGATCACGACAGCTAGGAAGATGACAGTGTGGGTATTGAGAACTTTCAAAACAAGGGAAACAATGCCGATGGTGACACTCTTCAAATCGCTAGTGCTCCCTCACTTAGAATATTGCTCAGTGCTGACGGCCCCGTTCAGGGCAGGAGAAATATCGGAGCTGGAACAAATACAGAGATCGTTTACTGCTCACATTGAGCCAGTAAAGCGCCTAAACTACTGGGAACGCCTGCAAGTCTTGAACATGTACTCATTGGAGCAAAGGAGAGAGAGGTACATGATAATATATACCTGGAAGGTACTTGAGGGCTTGGTCCCAAATCTGCACACTGCCATATCAACATACTGGAGTGAGAGATATGGGAGGAAGTGTAAAATAAACCCAGTGAGGAGCAGGGGTGTGGTGGGAACAATAAGGGAACACTGTATCAACATCCGGGGTCCCAGACTTTTCAACATCTTACCAGAAGATATCAGAAACACTGCTGTAACAAGTGTTGAAGCCTTCAAGAGAAAACTAGACAAGTATCTTCACCAGGTGCCAGATCAACCAGGCTGTGATGGATATGTGGGGCAACGGGCCTCCAACAGCAACAGCCTGGTTGACCAGGCGAGCACCAGACGAGCCTGGCCCATGGCCGGGCTCAGAGAGTAGACATACTCTCGAAATTCTTCAAAGGTATATAAAAGGTTGTTGGCAAGTGATTATTTGTTAGGAAGTGCCTGTTTGTTAGTAAGTGACTTAATAAATGTTTGATAGGGAGTGCCTGTTTGTTAGTAAGTGACTTAGTAAATGCCTGTTAGTAAGTGCCTATTTGTTATTAAGTATCTGTCAGAGGATTTGATAATGTCAGGAGATCACACTTTCAAAGATCACAATATATCTACCACATCTGCTAGAAAAATGACAGGATGGAAAATGAGAGCCTTCAAAACCAGGGATGCTAAGCCCATGATATACCTTATACCTTTGAAGAATTTCGAGCCCGGCCATGGGCCAGGCTCGTCTAGTGGTCGCCTGGTCAACCAGGCTGTTGCTCCTGGAGGCCCGCTGCCCCACATATCCATCACAGCCTGGTTGATCTAGCACCTGGTGAAGATACTTCTCTAGTTTCCTCTTGAAGGCTTCAACACTTGTTACAGCAGTGTTTCTGATATCTTCTGGTAAGATGTTGAAAAGTCTGGGACCCTGGATGTTGATACAATGTTCCCTTATTGTCCTCACCGCACCCCTGCTCCTCACTGGGTTTATTTTACACTTCCTCCCATATCTCTCACTCCAGTATGTTGATATGGCAGTGTGCAGATTTGGGACCAAGCCCTCGAGTACCTTCCAAGTATATATTATCAAGTACTTCTCTCTCCTTTGCTCCAATGAGTACATGTTCAAGACTTGCAGGCATTCCCAGTAGTTTAGGTGCTTTACTGGCTCAATGTGAGCAGTAAACAATCTCTGTATTTGTTCCAGCTCTGATATTTCTCCTGCACTGAACGGGGCCATCAGCACTGAGCAATATTCTAAGTGAGGGAGCACTAGCGATTTGAAGAGTGTCACCATTGGAATTGTTTCCCTTGTTTAGAAAGTTCTCAATACCCACCCCGTCATCTTCCTGGCTGTCGTGATCTTTGTCTTGTTATTGTCTTTAAAATAAAGGTCCGCTGACATAATTATTCCTAGGTCTTTTACGTGTTCCTTACGTTCTATTTGGTGCCTCTTGAGTTTTGTATGTAGTGCTCCTTTTGAGTTCTTCATTCTTTCCATACCTAAGCAGCTGGAACTTATCACCATTGAACGTCATGTTTTCCACTGCCTGTTTATGTCTTCCTGTACGTTTTCAGTGTCCTCTACCATACTGACTTTCAAGCTTATTTTAATTATTTATTTATTTATTAACACACTGCCCAATTCCCACCAAGGCAGGGTGGCCCGAAAAAGAAAAACTTTCACCATCATTCACTCCATCACTGCCTTGCCAGAAGGGTGCTTTACACTACAGTTTTTAAACTGCAACATTAACACCCCTCCTTCAGAGTGCAGGCACTGTACTTCCCATCTCCAGGACTCAAGTCCGGTCTGCCGGTTTCCCTGAATCCCTTCATAAATGTTACTTTGCTCACACTCCAACAGCACGTCAAGTATTAAAAACCATTTGTCTCCATTCACTCCTATCAAACACGCTCACGCATGCCCGCTGGAAGTCCAAGCCCCTCGCACACAAAACCTCCTTTACCCCCTCCCTCCAACCTTTCCTAGGCCAACCCCTACCCCGCCTTCCTTCCACTACAGACTGATACACTCTTGAAGTCATTCTGTTTCACTCCATTCTCTCTACATGTCCGAACCACCTCAACAACCCTTCCTCAGCCCTCTGGACAACAGTTTTGGCAATCCCGCACCTCCTCCTAACTTCCAAACTACGATTTCTCTGCATTATATTCACACCACACATTGCACTCAGACATGACATTTCCACTGCCTCCAGCCTTCTCCTTGCTGCAACATTCATTACCCATGCCTCACACCCATATAAGAGTGTTGGTAAAACTATACTCTCATACATTCCCCTCTTTGCTTCCAAGGACAAAGTTCTTTGTCTCCACAGACTCCTAAGTGCACTGCTCACCCTTTTACCCTCATCAATTCTATGATTCACCTCATCTTTCATAGACCCATCTGCTGACACATCCACTCCCAAATATCTGAATACATTCACCTCCTCCATACTCTCTCCCTCCAATCTGATATCCAATCTTTCATCACCTAATCTTTTTATCCTCATAACCTTACTCTTTCCTGTATTCACTTTCAATTTTCTTCTTTTACATACCCTACCAAATTCATCCACCAACCTCTGCAACTTCTCTTCAGAATCACTCAAGAGCACAGTGTCATCAGCAAAGAGCAACTGTGACAACTCACACTTTGTGTGATTCTTTATCTTTTAACTCCACGCCTCTTGCCAAGACCCTCGCATTTACTTCTCTTACAACACCATCTATAAATATATTGAACAACCACGGTGACATCACACATCCTTGTCTAAGGCCTACTTTTACTGGGAAAAAATTTCCCTCTTTCCTACATACTCTAACTTGAGCCTCACTATCCTCATAAAAACTCTTCACTGCTTTCAGTAACCTACCTCCTATACCATACACCTGCAACATCTGCCACATTGCCCCCCTATCCACCCTGTTATGTGCCTTTTCCAAATCCATAAATGCCAAAAACCTCTTTAGCCTTATCTAAATACTGTTCACTTATATGTTTCACTGTAAACACCTGGTCCACACACCCCCTACCTTTCCTAAAGCCTCCTTGTTCATCTGCTATCCTATTCTCCGTCTTACTCTTAATTCTTTCAATAATAACTCTAAAGAGGAGGCAGTTACCTGGAGTTTACCTGGAGAGAGTTCCGGGGGTCAACGCCCCCGCGGCCCGATCTGTGACCAGGCCGCCTCAGGTCAGTGTCCCAGGATGCAACCCACACCAGTCGACTAACACCCAGGTACCCATTTTACTGATGGGGAACATAGACAACAGGTGGAAAGAAACACGTCCAATGTTTCTACTCTGGCTGGGAATCGAACCCAGGCCCTCACCGTGTGAAGCGAGAGCATTAACCACCAGGCCACCAGAGCCCCCTAGGGTTAGATAGGGTAAGATATAAACAACTATTGGAGGACAGATGGGCTAAATGAGAGCATAGGCAATGGGGTCGAAGAGGTATGGAGTAGGTTTAAAAATGTAGTGTTAGTGTTCAGCAGAAGTTTGTGGTTACAGGAGAGTGGGTGCGGGAGGGAAGAGAAGCGATTGGTGGCATGATGTAAAGAGAGTAGTAAGGGAGAAAAAGTTAGCATATGAGACGTTTTTACTAAGTAGAAGTGATGCAAGGAGGGAGGAGTATATGGAGAAGAAGAGAGAGGTTAAGAGAGTGGTGAATCAATATAAAAAGAGAGCAAATGAGAGAGTGGGTGAGATGTTAACAAATTTTGTTGAAAATAAGAAAAAGTTTTGGAGTGAGATTAACAAGTTAAGGAAGCCTAGAGAACAAATGGATTTGTCAGTTAAAAATAGGAGAGGAGAGTTATTAAATGGAGAGTTAGAGGTATTGGGAAGATGGAGGGAATATTTTGAGGAATTGTTGAATGTTGATGAAGATAGGGAAGCTGTGATTTTGTGTATAGGGCAAGGAGGAATAACATCTTGTAGGAGTGAGGAAGAGCCAGTTGTGAGTGTGGGGGAAGTTCGTGAGGCAGTAGGTAAAATGAAAGGGGGTAATGCAGCTGGGATTGATGGGATAAAGATAGAAATCTTAAAAGTAGGTGGGGATATAGTTTTGGAGTGGTTGGTGCTATTATTTAATAAATGTATGGAAGAGGGTAAGGTACCTAGGGATTGGCAGAGAGCATGCATAGTTCCTTTGTATAAAGGTAAAGGGGACAAAAGAGAGTGCAAAAATTATAGGGGAATAAGTCTGTTGAGTATACCTGGTAAAGTGTATGGTAGAGCTTATTTTAGTGTCATCTACAAATGATGATACAAAAGTGTGCCGGGTGTTTTTGTCTATGTCAGCTATGAGGATGAGGAACAGCAGAGGTGCCAGGACAGTGCCTTGGGGCACTGAGCTTTTGACCTCGCTGATGCTGGATCTTGCCCTGTTCACTACTACTTTTTGTGTTGTGTGTGTTAGGAAACTGAAAATCCATCTGCCTAACTTCCCTGTAATGCCCATGGCCTTCATTTTGTGAGTATCACTCCATGATCGCATTTGTCAAAAACTTTTGCAAAATCTGTGTAAATCACATCTGCGTTTTTGTCGTCTTCCAGTGCCTCCGTAATTCTGTCATAATGGTTCAGCAGCTGTGACAGACATGATCGTCCTGTTCTAAAACCATGCTGGTTCGGGTTATGTTGGTTGTGCTGGTCCATGAAATTTGTAACCTGCCCTCTCATCACTCTTTCAAAGATTTTTATGATGTGAGAGGTTCTCTTCAAATCACTTGCTCTCTTTAGGCTGGAATATTGCTGTACGTTAATGGCCTCTTTCAAGGCAGGCGAAACTGATGATCTGGAGAATGTACAGAGAACATTCACAGCACACACAAGTATGATAAAGCACCTAAATTACTCAGAACAATTCAAGTCCCTTAACTTGCATTCCCTGGAATGCAGGCAAGAAAGATACGTAATAATATACACTTGGAAAAATCCTAGAGGGATTAGTACCAAATTTGCACATGAAAATCACTCTACAAAAGCAAAACACTCAGCATGAGAAGCAACATCCTCCCACGGAAAAGCAGGGGCACCACAAATACGCTAAGAGACAACACAATAAGAGTCAAAGACCCTAGACTGTTTAACTGCTTCCCAGCATACATAAAGGGGATCACCAACAGACCCTTGGCTGTCTTCAAGAATGGACTGGACAGGCACCTAAAGTCAGTTCATTACCAGACGGGCAGTGGTTCATACATCGGTTTACATGTGGCCAGCAGTAACAGCATGCCTGATCAGGCCCTGATCCACCACAAGGCCTGGTCATGGACCAGGACAAAGGGGCACTGACCCCCGAAACCCTCTCCAAGTATACTCCAGGTATTAAGTGCCTGTCTGTTAGTGTCTGCCTGTTAGAAGGTGCCTGTCTGATAGTAAGTGCTTGTGTGTAGGTGAAAATGTGTAATATGGGGCATTTTTTAGTTGGAAACCTCATGTATTTAATTTAACAATCTTAGCAAAAATTTATGAAAATTATACTGTATTGTAGCAGTGTGTGAAAGACTAGCAAGCACCAGTATGCACTTACAAACATGGAGAGGTTGGACATGAGGAGAGCTCTCGGCCAGAAGTGAAAAGAAGGCTGAGATTCATCTAGAGAAAATGGCTGTATGATCGTTGCCTCTTGACCAGTAGAATCTCTTGCATACACCTGCCAAGTATACAAACAATTATCCGAGACATAGCACTGCAATGTTTTTAGCACAAGTGAAGGCAGAATGTCAAATTAAGATAGTCAAGACAAGAATGGTGAAGAGAAAGAGGATGAGAATAATGAGAAGAATGATAATGATATCAATGAGAATGAGAAAGCAGGATGCAAACAGCTTATTTCAGGATGATAATAGCTTATTAATATTCAAAATTAATGAAGTATAATTTAAGAATAATTTCATTACCTCAAGCATGTGTAATCCCACTAAATATCTATCTGGGTTCCACTTAGCAACATAGAGTGGCCCCTCTACATGGAAGAGGGTGAGCCAGGAGCTGGAATCATCTATTCTCACTCGAGCTGCAACAATGGCTGACAGGGACCACACTAATACCCTGAAAAGTAGAGGTACAATAAATTCTGATATCAAAGGAGTGGCTAACATAGGAAGTATGTATCCAACATATCCTTGCATCTTTTTCTTTACCACTTCTTCTGTAAATCCAAATTATTAGTAAATTTATTTTCTATTTACCGAATCCCTTCTTTCTTAATGCGGATTTGCTATTTGGTGATGTCCTATTTCTATCAGTAATTCTGTATGTGTGATGTACATTTACCCCATTCGAGTGATGCAGTTCGCAGAGCATGTCAAAGATTTTTTATTTTGTGAAGTTGTGTATGATCTGATTAATAATAATAATAATAATAATTATTTTATTCTAGCATGATACATGTTTGTACAAAGGAGTATAACAATTGGGTGTACATGCCAAAAGCCCCTTTATATGCAGAGCATTTCGGGCAAACTTAAGACTAACTTAAGATTAATTAGACAATAACAGTGCAGTAATTGTACATATGGTCATTAGGCGAGTTACAATGAATACAAGAAAACTGACTAGTCTATTAGTTCATGCTATATGGGTTTTTTAATAAGTTTGGTAGAGAAGAATTACAGTTTTGATTATTAACCCTTCCAGGGTCCAGAGGCCAATTTCAAAGTGTGCACAAGGGTCCAAGAATTTAAAAAAAAAAAAAAAAAGTTATTTTTTCTTATGAAATGGTAGAGAATCTTTTTCTGAAGGTGATAAAACAAAAATTACAAAATTTGATGGAAAACTGACGAAATTATGCTCTCACAAATTTTGATGTGTTAGCAACATTTATGCATCAGCGATTTTGCCGACTCTGACTCCCATTTTAGGCCAATTACGTTATTCCAGTTGACCAAATTCTTACCTATTTCACTAGTATTACTTCTATTTTATCAATTGAGAACAAGAAATTGCCAAGTCAACTGTTTCAACTACAAAATAAAGTGATCAGAAACTGGTAATTTGGCCAATTTAACCCTTTCAGGGTTGGTGCCATAATAGTACGGCTTGCACGCCAGGGTTGGTGCCGTACTAGTACACAAATTCTAGCGCCTTCAAATCTAGCGAGAGAAAGCTGGTAGGCCTACACATGAAAGAATGGGTCTATGTGGTCAGTGCACATAGTATTAAAAAATCCTGCAGCACACAGTGCATAATGAGAAAAAAAATCCATGTTTTGGTTTAAAACAGCGACTTTGCAGAGTATTTTCGTATGCTATTTATGGTTGCATTCTAGTTTTCTTGGCCTCATTTTATAGAATGGAAAACATATTATGGAAATTGAGATGATTTTGATTGGTTTCACAATGAAAAGTACCTTGAAACTGAGCTCAAAGTAGCAGAAATGTTTGATTTTTGCCAAAGTTCAAAAGTAAACAAATCATGCTTATTTCACAAGTGCGCTGATATTATTTATACCATTTCTACACCATTTCTACATGAATGCAGTGGTCTGCATAACATAAATCTTCTATTTTTTGTGAGAATAAAAATTCAAAGTGGAAAGCAAAAGAAATGTAACAGAGGCCTGGGGACATGAGTAATAAACAGAGGAAATGTTATTTTAGTGCCAGGAATGTATGTCTTGTTTATTTTGGACCCTATTTGGAAATTGGCATCTTTTGAACTTTGTGTGAAATTGGCAAAATTGCCAATTTCTGACCACGTTATTGGATAGTTGAAATCAGTAAATGGGTGGTTTCTTGTACTCATTCAATAGAAAAAATGGAGTTCTAGTGAAATAGGTATGATTTTTGTCGAGTGGTACACTGGAATTGGGAGAAAATAGGGTTCGAAGTGGGCGAAATCGCAGATGCGTAAATATCGTCAAGACCGCTAACTTCGCAAGAGCATAATTTCGTAAGCTTTCCATCAAATTTCATAATTTTGGTGTCATTATGATCAGGAAAAGATTCTCTATCATTTCATAAGAAAAAATAATTATTTTTTTTTTTTTTAAATTTCCAACCCTGAGAACAAGTTTAGGAGAGGGCCTGCCGACCCTGAAAGGGTTAATGCAAAGTTCAAAATATTCCAATTTCAAAATAGGATCCAGAATAAACAATGAAGGCATTCCTGGCACTACACTAACATTTTCTCTGTTCATTAGTTATGCTTTCAGGCTTTACAAATGAATTCCATTGTGATTTTTTTGTTCACATAATGAATTTTTATTCAAACCAAAAATAGAAGAGTCACTGTTATGCATTATTGCAATAATTGTATAAATAATATCACCAAATCTGTGAACATATATTAGACTCACCAGCTGGTGTGTATTAGACGTGTGAGGTCATTTGTTTACTCTTGAACATAAGCAAAAATTTAACATTTCAAGCCATTTCCAGTACTAAAACCAATTAAAATCATCTCTATATCTGTAATACATCTTCCAGTCTATCAAATGAGACCAAGAAATCACAAATACAGTGGACCCCAGGTATTCAATGGCATCGGTATTTGATAAATCCGGTATTCGATGCATTTTAACGCAAAAATTTTGCCTCGGTATCCGATTGAAAACCCGGTACTCAATACGATTCGTATGAGATGTGTCCACGTGTGGCCTGAACTACCATGTGTGTGCCAGTGTTTACAAGCCAGCCAGTGTGCGCGCATCTAAGGATACATTCGGTACATTCCATATTATCCATACTATCACAGTTTTTGGTGCTTGTTTCTGCAAAATAAGTCACCTTGGGCCCCAAGAAAGCTTCTAGTGCCAACCCTGTGGTAAAAAGGGTGAGAATTAGTATGGAAATTAAGAAAGATTTTGAAGGGTTTGGGGTTAACCCTGAGAAGCCTATGCCAGTTGTGAAATCCATTGTGCCCACTTCAAAAATTAAGGAAATGTGTGCACAGTGGGTTGAACTGCAAACCTTTATGGATGAAAATCACCCTAACACAGCTATTGCAAGCCATGCTGGTGACTATTACAATGACAATGTTGTGGCCCATTTTAGACAAATTGTAAAGGAACGAGAGGTACAGAGCTCTATGGACAGATTTGTTGTGCGACAGAGGTCCAGTGACTCTCAAGCTGGTCCTAGTGGCATTAAAAGAAGAAGGGAAGTAACCCCGGAAAAGGACTTGCTACCTCAAGTCCTAATGGAAGGGGATTCCCCTTCTAAACACTAACACCATCCACACTCTCCCCTCCTCCCATCCCATCCCATCAATCATCACCAGATCTTCAATAAAGATTAAGTGTCATGTAACTGTGCATGTCTTCTTCAGTTTGTGTGTATTAAAATTAATATTTCATGTGGTAAAAAATTAGTTTTTCATACTTTTGGGTGTCTTGCACGGATTAATTTGATTTCCATTATTTCTTATGAGGAAAACTGATTCGCTTTTCGATATTTTCGGTATTCGATGAGCTCTCAGGAACGGATTAAAATCGAATACTGGGGGTCCACTGTACAACTATAAAAACATCCGAAAAAACACTGCAAAGTCGCTGTTTTTAATCGAAAATTAGTCTCAGTTTTTTTCTCTCATTATGCACTGTGTGCTGCAGGATTTGTTTTATGTGGTGCACACATACCACATAGATGTATTCTCTCATATCTAGGCCCAAATTTACCGCTCACAGCTTATCAGAGTGAGCTGAGCTTACGGCGTAGATCTATGGTTTGGACCCTCAACTCAAAGCCGTAGAACTATGGCATGGACCCTGAAAGGGTTAACCTATGGTGGACACAATGGAATGATTAACATTTGATAGGATTACAGATACTGAGAGTAGGTATATATTGATTATGTTTGCACTACATTCATGATATTGAGCAAATGCAGATATAGTTTTTACATAATTATTTATGAGGGGCTGGGATAGGTTAAGGAGATAAGGTGTTTTCTAACTGTAGTTTTAAAAATGCTAGCTGAGCCAGTGGTTCTGGAGATTTCTGGCAGAGAGTTTTTGAAAAGATTTAGCCTGACATGGGGAATATCAGAGATTTTTGTGCCTAGTATTGTGTCCATGGGTCCTATTGTAACTGTCAAGAAAACACTTCAGGTTGGGATTTATACTAGAATTGAATGTTCTCTAAATATAGGTGGCACATTAGTACGAATGAATGTTTAGTATAGTGAGTAGGTTCAGGTGTTTGAAAAGTGGAGTGGGGTGGGGTGGGAGGATTGTTGTCTAGCTGTAGACTTTGTGATCATTCGCACTGCAACTTTTTGTTGGGCTATTATTAGTTTTAGGTGATCTGTCATTGTGAAAGCCCAGGCACAAATAGCATAGTTGAGGTAGGGGTAGATCAGTGAACGATATAGTTTAAGTAGTTCTGTTTGTGGTACATAGTAATGAATCTTTGAGTGGATGCCAACTGTTTTAGATACTTTTCTTGTTATGTGTTGGATATGGGTGTTGAATTTCAGGTTGCTGTCAAGGTGAAGACCCAGGAATTTCCCTCATTATGTTTAGCAAATTATTATTATTATTATTATTATAATCAAAAAGAAGCGCTAAGCCACAAGGGCTATACAGCGCTGCAGGGCAGGAAGGAAGCGAGGGCATCAGGTGGCAAAAGGGAGATGGATGAGTAATAGGTTGTGTGTGTGCACGCATGTGTGTGTGTGTGTGTGTGTGTGTGTGTTTGCATGTTTGTGTGTGTGTGCACGTGTGTGTGTGTGCACGTGTGTGTTTGTGTGTGTGTGTGTGTGTGTGTGTGTGTGTGTGTGTGTGTGTGTGTGTGTGTGTGTGTGTGTGTGTGTGTGTGTATGTGTGTATGTGTGTGTATGTGTGTATGTGTGTGTATGTGTATGTGTGTGTATGTGTGTGTGTGTGTGTATATATATGTGTGTTCGTGAGTGTGGGGGAGGTGTGAGGGGAAGATACTGCTAATACATACCAGTAATTCTGGGTTATAAAAAGTGGAACTTGCTACTAGGGTCTAAAGCTTCTATGAGTGTCTACCCTTGTGTTTGTGTGTGTGTGAGGGAGGGATGGTTAGGGGGGGGTAGGTGGTGTGGTTGAAAGATCCGTTATACCTCTCTGTCGTGTAGGCTCAAATTTAGTCTCAGCTATATGTGTGTGTGTGTGTGTGTGTGTGTGTGTGTGTATGTGTGTGTGTGTGTGTGTGTGTGTGTGTGTGTGTGTGTGTGTGTGTGTGTGTGTGTGTGTGTGTGTGTGTGTGTGTGTGTGTGTGTGTGTGTGTGTGTGTGTGTGTGTACTCACCTAGTTGTACTCATCTAGTTGAGGTTGCAGGGATCGAGTCCAAGCTCCTGGTCCCGCCTCTTCACTGGTCACCATTAGGTCACTCTCCCTGAACCATGAGCTTTATCGTACCTCTGCTTAAAGCTATGTATGGATCCTGCCTCCACTACATCTCTTCCCAAACTATTCCACTTCCTGACTACTCTGTGGCTGAAGAAATACTTCCTAACATCCCTGTGATTCATCTGTGTCTTCAGCTTCCAACTGTGTCCCCTTGTTGCTGTGTCCAGTCTCTGGAACATCCTGTCTTTGTCCACCTTGTCAATTCCTCTCAGTATTTTGTAAGTCATTATCATGTCCCCCCTATCTCTCCTGTCCTCCAGTGTCGTCAGGTTGATTTCCCTTAACCTCTCCTCATAGGACATACCTCTTAGCTCTGGGACTAGTTTTGTGACAAACCTTTGCACTTTCTCTAGTTTCTTTACATGCTTGGCTAGGTGTGGGTTCCAAACTGGTGCCGCATACTCCAATATGGGCCTAACGTACACGGTGTACAGGGTCCTGAACGATTCCTTATTAAGATGTCGGAATGCTGTTCTGAGGTTTGCAAGGCGCCCATATGCTGCAGCAGTTATTTGGTTGATGTGCGCTTCATGAGATGTGCCTGGTGTTATACTCACCCCAAGATCTTTTTCTTTAAGTGAGGTTTGTAGTCTCTGGCCCCCTAGACTGTACTCCGTCTGCGGTCTTCTTTGCCCTTCCCCAATCTTCATGACTTTGCACTTGGTGGGATTGAACTCCAGGAGCCAATTGCTGGACCAGGTCTGCAGCCTGTCCAGATCCCTTTGTAGTTCTGCCTGGTCTTCGATCGAATGAATTCTTCTCATCAACTTCACGTCATCTGCAAACAGTGACACCTCAGAGTTTATTCCTTCTGTCATGTCGTTCACAAATACCAGAAACAGCACTGGTCCTAGGACTGACCCCTGTGGGACCCCGCTGGTCACAGGTGCCCACTCTGACACCTCGCCACGTACCATTACTCACTGCTGTCTTCCTGACAAATATTCCCTGATCCATTGTAGTGCCTTCCCTGTTATCCCTGCTTGGTCCTCCAGTTTTTGCACTAATCTCTTGTGTGGTACTGTGTCAAACGCCTTCTTGCAGTCCAAGAAAATGCAATCCACCCACCCCTCTCTCTCTTGTCTTACTGCTGTTACCTTGTCATAGAACTCCAGTAGGTTTGTGACACAGGATTTCCTGTCCCTAAAACCATGTTGGGTGCTGTTGATGAGATCATTCCTTTCTAGGTGTTCCACCACTCTTCTCCTGACAATCTTCTCCATGACTTTGCATACTATACATGTCAGTGACACTGGTCTGTAGTTTAGTGCTTCATGTCTGTCTCCTTTTTTAAAGATTGGGACTACATTTGCTGTCTTCCATGCCTCAGGCAATCTCCCTGTTTCGATAGATGTATTGAATATTGTTGTTAAGGGTACACATAGCACCTCTGCTCCCTCTTTCAGGACCCATGGAGAGATGTTATCTGGCCCCATTGCCTTTGAGGTATCTAGCTCACTCAGAAGCCTCTTCACTTCTTCCTCGGTTGTGTGTACCGTGTCCAGCACCTGGTGATGTGCCACACCTCTCCGTCCCTCTGGAGCCCTTTCTGTCTCCTCTGTGAACACTTCTTTGAATCTCTTGTCGAGTTCCTCACATACTTCACGGTCATTTCTTGTTGTCTCTCCTCCTTCCTTCCTTAGCCTGATTACCTGGTCTTTGACTGTTGTTTTCCTCCTGATGTGGCTGTTTAACAGCTTCGAGTCAGATTTGGCTTTCGCTGCTATGTCGTTTTCATATTGTCGTTGGGCCTCCCTTCTTGTCTGTGCATATTCGTTTCTGGCTCTACGACTGCTCTC